>NW_006300207.1:215539-216767 GCF_000327345.1 Myotis davidii | reverse complement strand
TGGATGAGGATAGTGGGTGGTGAGTGAGTGCTGAGGGTAGGGCGGGAACTGGGTAGAGGGGAGTTATGGTAGGAACAAAGAGTAACTAATGTAATAATCTGAACAATAAAGTTTTAATTAAAAAAACATAAACAAAGACAAAAACAAAAAAAAAGAAACAATGAAACAAACAACAAGAAAAAAGAATTGGCTAGCACAGAAAGAGAAAAGAGAAGAATGCATGGACTTGGAGTAGAGAAGAGGAAATTAGATACATGAGTAAGCCAACAGAGACTACTATCACAGTAATGCATCAATAAAGCAGATAAAGAAGATCAATTTTTAACAAGGATTAAAAAGAAAGGAGAAAGGAAAAACTAAGGCAGGAACATGAGAATAGAAACAGGATAAAAAAGGGAGAACTGAGGAAGAAAAGGCTGGCAAAAAGGAAAATATGAGAAAAAGTAAAATAATGATAAAACAAATAGAATGTAGAACACTAGTCCAAAGGAAATAAAGGTTAATGATGATGATAATGATAATGATGATGATGATAATAATAATAATAATAATAAATAAGTAAATAAATAATAATAAAAGAAAATAAAAAATATATAAAAAGAAAAAATTCTTAAATAATAGATAAAAAATAAAGAAAGTGAAGTAGTAAAATGTCATTCACTTCAGCTGAGTTTTAATATCTCATGGGGGCTGGTTTAAGACACCTCTCTACTGTTCTGTCTGCCACCTCTTAGTTTCCTGTTAGGTAGTCAGCACCGTGTTGAAGTTCCCAGTGATCTACCACTCCTCTGTGTCAGACAGACTCCACTGTCTTGGTTTCATGCAGGCAGGGTCAATCTGCTTGCTTTGTTTGCCTGCTTTCAGTAGTATTTACATAGGTGTCTATTTCTGACATGGCCTCTAGGTGGTGGTGTTGCTGTATTAGTTTTTGGGACCAAAAGGCCCCTCAACCCAGTCCCCTGAGGCCTCCAGGGAATATTCAAAGTCCTTGTGCCCTGCTGTGCTCAAGGCTGGGTGTGGCTGTGCTGCTAGGAGGGGCTGTCTCTTCAGGAGAAAAATGACTGTTCAGGGTTGGAGGTATCAGACTTTCCCAGAGCTGGCTTCCTGGTTGTCTCTCTCTATTTTGCTCACCAGCCTCCACAAACCACCTTCCCTTGCACTGCAGTCACAGTGTTTGTGATTGAAAGATCCTATGTACTGGGTTTAGCTAGTAAATGCAAGGGAAATA
>NW_006300207.1:212510-215506 GCF_000327345.1 Myotis davidii | reverse complement strand
TTTCTCCCCCCACCCCCCTCCGCCTACCCAGTACCATGCGGCTCTGGCAATTCTTCAGGCTGCCTTTCTGGGTGCAGCCTCCCATGGCTGTGGACTTAGATCTAGATTCCCTGGCTGCCAGCAGCTCTGTGGACCCCCTTCCACAATGGAGTGTTACGCATGTCCCCAGTGGACGCGGACTTGGTGCAGCACATTTCCTTCTGACCCTCTAGTCCCATTTGCACGAGTCTCTGTCTCCAGCCCAGATTCCTAATCCTATCTTTCCAGCCATGGATTGTCTCACCAGCTGTGTTTAATTCACCAATTCTGGGTGAATGTTATTAGATTCAGCTGTTTCTTCGATCTGCTCATGAGAAGGTGCAAGACAAGTCTGCCTATTGGCCACCATTTTGTCTCCCCTGGACAAACATTTTAGGAACCTGCAGCTGAAGAGGCTGGAGTCTTGGTGTTCATGGGTTTGCAGCCAAGTCAGCAGGTCCTTGGCCAGTATGGCTGTAGGGTCCGGGTGGTGTCCAAGGTCTCCCCGGATGGAGGTGAAGCTGGGATCCCAGTCACAGCTACTCCCCCCATTCAAGATGGCACATTTTATGCTGCAGAGCTGGCTGCCCTGGGAGAGATTGCAGTGGTAGTAGAGGCTGCCTGGCTAGGGGAGCCTGGTCTGCCAGCCCCCAAAAGTCCTGAGAACTATAACAGTCCCTCACTCACACACACACACACACATGCCCCACACATACACACTCCCCGTTTGCTCTCTCACTCACTCACACACTCCCCCTCACTGCGGTCCTGTGGGCTGCCATCTTGGATCCCTAGAAGTTTTTTAAAAAATATAGATTTAGATGTTCCTGTATTGGGTGCATATATTTTTACCAGGTTATATCCTCTTGTTGGATTGATACTTTTAGTATTATATAGTGGCCTTTGTTGTCTCTTGTGATAGCCTTAATTTTGAAGTCTATTTTGTCAGATATAAGGATTACTACCCTTGCTATTTTGTTTTGTTTTGTTTCCATTTGTATGAATATTTTTTTTCCCATTTCTTTGCTTTCATCCTGTGTGAGTCTTTTATTCTGAGGTGGGTCTTTTATAGAAAGTATATATTTGGGTCATGTTTTTGTATCCATTCAGCTACCCTATGTTTTTTTATTGGAGCATTTAATTCATTTAAATTTAAGGTTATTATTGATAGGTACTTATTCATTGCCATTTTAATTCTGTATGCCTATGTTTCTCTCTCTATTTCTTCTTCTCATTACAGTTGTCCCTTTAACATTTCTTGCAATATGCTAGCTTGGTGGTAATAAACTACGTTAGAGTTTCATTTTTAACCTGGGAAGCTCTTTATTTCACCATCTATTTTGAAAGCTAGCCTGTCTGGATATAGTAATCTTGGTTTCATGTTCTTTCTATTCATTACCTTGAGTAATTCATGCCATTCTAGTCTGGCCTGTAGAGTTTCGATGAGAAATCAATTGACAGCCTAATGGGATCTCCTTTGTAGGTAACAAATTGCTTTTCTTTTGCTGCCTTTAATATTCTCTCTTTGTCTTTATCATTCGGAATTTTAATTATGATGTGTCTGGGCATGGGCCTGTTTGAATTCTTCTTGTTTGGGACTCTCGTTGCCTCCTGAATTTGTATATTTTTCTTCACCATTTAGGGAATTTTTCGCCATTATTTCTTCAAATACACCTTCTTATTCCTTTCTCCCTTTCCTCATCTTCTTGCATCCCTATTATGCCAATATTGTTATGTTTCATATTGTTACACAGCTGCCTTAAGCTGTCCTCTTGTTTTTTAATTATTTTTTCTTTTTCTTTCTCTTATTGAGTGATTTTTTCTACCTGGTTTTCTTATTCACTGATCCTTATCCTTGGCTTCCCCTAAACTGCTGTGTATTTCTTCTAATGTGTTCTTTATTAGTGCTGTGTCATTCTTTATTTCTAACTGTTCTTTTTTCATAGTTACTATATCATTTTTATGCTAGTGAGCATCTTTACTGTCATTACTCTGAACTCTATATCAGATAAATTTCTTTATCTCTTTCTTTATTGTTTAAAGTATTACATATGTCTCCTTTTTCCAACATTGACCTCTCCCCGACCATCCCCAGGCCACAGCACATACCCTTAAATCCCTACTGTCTATCCATTGGTTATGCTCACATGCATGCATACAAATACTTTGGTTGATCTCTTACCCCCACTACCTCACATTCCCTCTGATGTTAGATGCTTCTCTGTCTTTGGATCTATTTTTTTTTTCAATTTATGTTGTTCATTATATTTCACAAATGAGTGAGATCATGTGATATTTATCTTTCTCCAACTGGCTTATTTCACTTAGCATAATGCTCTTCAATTCCATCCATGCTGTTGAGAATGGTAAAAGTTCCTCTATTTAACAGCAGCGTAGTATTCCATTGTGTATATGTACCTCAGTTTTTTAATCCACTCATCTGCTGATGTGCACATAGGCTGTTTCCAAATCATTGCTATTGTAAATTGTGCTGCTATGAACCTAGAGGTGCATATATCCTTCCTGATTGGTGTTTCTGATTTCTTTGGATATATGCTGGGGTCCAGCCCCAGCAGGTCCAGGGGTCCCCAAAGGTGTGGACGGAGTCAGCGAAGAAGGAATGACATGGAGACAGCGTTCAGTTGATCAGCAGCCTAGGCAGGATCTCTAGCCAGGTTCTAGCTAGGATCTCCAGCGAAGTTCTGGTTAGGATCTCCAGCCAGGTTCTGTGGCCATGTTCTCTCGCTAGGTTCTCCAGCCAGGTTCGGGTTAGATTCTCCAGCCAGGTTCGGTTGCCAGGTTCGGTTGCCAGGTTCTGTAGCTGGGTTCTCTTGCCAATTTCTGTAGTCAGGTTCAGTCCAGGATCTTTTGCCATTTTCTCTCCAGCGAAGTTCTAGGTTCTGTGTAGGTCCTGTCTGCTAAGTTCTGTGTTCTAAGTTCTGTCTTCTAAGGTCTGTCTTCTGAGGTCAGCCTTCTGA
>NW_006300207.1:209641-211966 GCF_000327345.1 Myotis davidii | reverse complement strand
CGCCATTTTTTGAAGAGACTGTCTTGACTCCATTGGCTCTTGTCTGCTCTGCCAAAGATTAATTGAGCATAATGTATTGGGTCTATTTCTGGGTTCTCTGTTTCTATCCATTGGTCTATATGTCTTCTTGTGCCAGTTTCAGGCAGTTTTGAGAACAATGGCTTTGTAATATAGCTTGAATCTGGTATTGTGATCCCTCCAATATTGTTCCTCTTTCTCAATATTGCAGCAGCTACATGTGGTCTTTTCTTATTCTATATGAATTTTTGGAGAGTTTGTTCTAGTTCTTTGAAATATGCAATTGGAATTTTAATGGGGATTGCATTGAATCTATAGATTGTTTTGGGGTAGTATGGACATTTTAATGATGTTGATTCTACCAATCCATGAACACAGTATGTTCCTCCATTTGTTTATGTCTTCCTCTATCTCCTTATTCAATGTCCTGTAGTTTTTCCAAATACATGTCTTTTATGCCTTTGGTTAAATTTATGAATGGGTATCTTAATTTTTTAGGTGCAATCATAAATGGGATTTTTTTTAGTTTCTCTTTCTGTGAGTTTATTATTGATTTATTAAAAAGCCATAGATTTCTGGGTGTTAATTTTGTGCCCTGCTAAATTGTTGAATTCAATTATTAAGTGTAGTAGTTTTTTGATGGATTCTTTAGGGTTTTCTGTGTACAATATCATGCCATCTGTGAATAATGCCAATTTTACTTCTTCTTTTCCAATTTGGATGCCTTTTTTTATTCTAGTCTGATCACTATGGCTTGCACTTCCAGTACAAGGAGTGGTGAAAGTGGGTATCCTGTCTTATTCCTATTCTTAGGGGAAATAGTTTTCTTTTTGCTCATTGAGTATGATGTTGTCTATAGGTTTGTCATATATGCTGAGGTATGATCCCTGTATTCCCACTTTGCTGAGAGTTTTTATCAGGAAAGGCTGTTGGATATTGTCAAATGCCTTTTCTGCATCAATTGATATGATTATGTGGTTTTCTTTTCTCAATTTGCATATGTGATCTATCACGTTTATTTATTTGTGGATATTGTACCAATCTTGCATCCCTGGATGAAATCCCACTTGGTCATGGTGTATGATCTTTTTAATGAAATGCTGGATCTGATTTTTTTAGAATTTTGATGAAGATTTTAGCATCTGGGAAGGAAAAAATGGCGACCAGCAGGAAGGTAGGGAGGGAGGGAGTCTGAGAGCACAAGGAAGTGATAGAGGAGTGTGTGGACATGTGTGGTGTGTGTGTATGAGCTAGGGACAGTTAGGTTCTGCAGGTCTTCTAAGGGGCTGATAAACCGGGCAGTCTAAGGTGGCAGAGTCCCGCTCCCTGTGCGGACACACTTGGGTGGCCAGCACAGGCACAGCGACCACGCCATCTTGGGAAACAGAGCTGCTTGAGACTAGGATCCTGGCCTCAGCACCACCCAGTCTGATCTCAGACGCATACCAGGACCCTGCAGCCATTGGGGACAGAGACCTGTGGCCACAGCTACAGACCTGCGGACACCAAAAGTTCAGAAATCCCCGCAGCAGATCCTTGAGTAACAGAGCCCACCCCCCCTTCCCGCAGGCTTGCAGGCAGCACTAGAGTAACTAACTGAAAGACCCACCCCTTGCCAGGGCCTCAGAGCTCCAGGAACTTTAGCCTGGAAGTGCACAAGCAACTTGGAACTGATCCCGCATAGGGCTGGGTTCAGGAGTCCTGGGCTGGGAGCAATTGCGCGATCATCAGGAACTGGTCCTATGCGCACTGCCTGCTCCAGGAGCCCTGGGCTGGGAACAAAGGTGCGAACCCGAGGAACTGATCCTACACTTACTGCCAGCTTCGAAGCCCTGGGCTGGGAGCAATCACGCAAACACCAGGAATTTGTCCCGCATAGCACAGGCCCAGGGACCCCAAAACTCTGGGCAGGAGGTAGCACCAAGGAACTGTGACTTGTATGTGTTTCTTATCACCTGCGTCTGAGATCCTGATTCCCTGTGCATTCATACTAAGAGCCAGTGACTCCAATTCCTGGTGCAAGGGCACACAGGGACCCTGATGCTTAAGGCAAGGTGTCACAAAGCAACAGAGACTCTGATACTGGATTCTTGGGGAACTCTGACTCCCGGTGCACGCTAGGGGGCTCTGGTTTTCAACACGCTTCTTCAGGGGGGTCTCTGTTCCAGCATGGTGCAGGCAGGGTCCCTGATTCTAAGGGTGCGTACGAGGCCATATTGAGTGCTGACAACACTGACTCTGAGCGAGCCTCATTCCCACCAACCCACAACAACCACACATCTTAGTGTCAGAGCTCTTCAGTGACCC
>NW_006300207.1:184706-205032 GCF_000327345.1 Myotis davidii | reverse complement strand
AAAAAAAGGAGACATATATAATACTCTTTGTAATACTTTAAGCAATAAAAAAAGAACTATAAAGACATTTTTAACCTGATGAAATCAATAAATTCAAATTGTTTATTATTACATAAAAAAAGATTTTAGCATCTATGTTCATCAGGGATATTGGGCAGTAATTCTCTTTCTTTGTAGTGTCTTTATATCTTGTTTTGGAATTAGGGTAATGATGACTTCATAGAAAGAGCTTGAAAGTATGAGTTCCTCTTGAATTGTTTGGAATAGTCTGAGGAGGATAGGTTTTAGTTCTTCTTTGAATGATGGATAAGACTCCCCTGTGAAGCCACCTGTCCCAGGACTTTTGTTTTTTGGAAGGTTTTTGTTGGTGTTGTTGTTGTTGATGACTACTTCAATTTTCTCTATAGTTACTGGCCTATTCAGATCTTTTTATTCTTGATTGAGTTTGGGAGGTCATATTTTTCAAGGAGTATGTCCATTTCTTCTAGGTTGACCAGTTTGCTGGAATAGAGTTGTTCATAGTATTTTTTTTTTTTTTTACAATTGTTTGTATTTCTGTGGGGTCTGTTGTTATTTCGCCTCTTACATTTATGAGTATATTTATTTGGGTCCTCTCTCTTTGCTTGTTGGTAAGCCTGGCTGGAGGTTCATCAATCTTGTTTATCCTTTATGGTACCTGTTCTTTGTTTTTTGGCCTTTTGTTTTTGTGTTTTGGGTTTTTTTGGTATCTATGCCTTTAATTCTATCTGATATTTATTATCCCCTTCCTTCTGCTTACTCTGGGCTTTTCTTGTTGCTGTCTTTCTAATTCTTTAAGTGTGAGATAAGTTATTACCAGTTTCCTTATTTGTGACATAGGCCTGTAATGCTAGGAACTTCTCTCTCAGAACTGCTTTCACTGCGTCCCATAGATTTTGGAATGTAGTGTTTTCATTGTCATTTGTTTCTAGGATGTTTTTTGTTTCTTCTTTGATCTCTTTGGTAACCCAATCATTGTTTAAAAGCACTTACTCCGCTGCCATTTTTAATCTCTTCCTCTCATTTTTAAGAATGTATTTTCACTTTCATGATGGTATCCTTTGAAACACAAAGTTTAAATTTGTTGAAGTTCAATTTATTTTGTTCTTTTGGTGTCATATCTAAAAAACCTTTGTCTAATCCAAGGTAAAAAAAAAAATGTATCCTCTGCTTTTCTATAAGATTTTTATACTTTAGCACTTGCATTTAGGTCATTAGTTCATTTTGAGTGCATTTTAATATATGATGTAAAATAGAGTTCAACTTTTCTCTTTTGCATGTGGATATACAGTTTTACCAGCGTTATTTTTTACAGACTAATAAATATTAATTGAATTGGTTCAACCACCTTGTCAAAACAAATGCACTGTAAATGTGAATGTCTACTTCTGTTTCATGTATTAGGGACTCTGTTGTTAGGTGTATATATATATTCAAAATTGTTATGTCTTACTAATATATTGTTCCCTTGATCTTTATATAATACTAGAGGCCTGGTGCATGAAACTCGTGCAAGAGTAGGCCTTCCTTCCCCTGACTGCCAGCACCGGCTTCCCTCTCGCTGCTGGCACCAAGGACCTGGACTTCCCTCCCAGGGGTAGGCCCCACCCACCTGCTGCAGTCCTCCGGTCGGTGGCTTGGGCCTCCCTCTGTGGGGCAATCATGGGGCAATGGCCAGTTCCCCAACCAATAACATTGCACCCGCCTTGGCTGGCCTGGTGCCAGTGGGTGTCAGAGCATGATCCTAGATGGTCGTCCAGATGGTCATTCTGCTGTTTGGCTGTTCAGTCAATTTGCATATTATGCTTTTACTATATAAGATCATTATCTTTTACAGTTATTTTTGTTTTCAATTTTATTTTGTACACTATGAATATAACCACTTGCTCTTTTTTGGTTACTGTTTATTCACCTCTTTCTATCTTTTTACACCTACCTACTTGTCTCTCTCTTTTTATTTCAGAGAGGAAGGGAGAGGGAAAGAATGATAGAAACATCTACACTAATAAAAGAGAAAAATGGTAATTGGCATACGACGCTACCCTTTTCATTGGCTAATCAGGGCTATATGCAAATTAACTGCCAACTCAGATGGCAGTTAACTGACAACAAAGTTGGCGGTTAATTTGCATATGTAGGCACACTGCAGGGAGGCAAAGGGAAAGCAAGAAGAAGTCCCCTGCCACTGACAGTGATCGGAAACCCAGGGGGGAGCTAAGAGTCGGGGGGCAGGGCAAAGGCGGCCCCCCAGCCATGATCGGAGCATCAGGCGCCTTTGCTGCCATGGCCAGTGATAGCAGGAAGTAGGGGTGGAGCCAGCGATGGGAACTGGGCACGGTTGAGGCTGGCAGTCCCGGGAGCTAGGGGTCCCTTGCCTGGGCCTAAAGCGGAGCCCACGATCACGGGGCCGCTGCCACTGCAGGTCCCCGCTGCCCGGGCAGGACGCCTTGGCCAGAGGCGTTAGGCCTGGACAGGGGCAGAGCCTGCAATCAGGGGGAGCTGGGGGTCCCCTGCCCAGGGCTAATGTCTCTGCTAGAGGCGTTAGGCCTGGTCAGGGGCAGAGCAGGAGATCACGGGGGGCTGGGGGTGCCCTGCTCAGGCCTAACGCCTCGGCAGGGGCAGAGCGGGAGATCGCGGGGAGCTGGTGGTCCCCACTGCCCGGGCCAGATGCCTCGGCCAGAGGCCTCAGGCCTGGGCAAGGGGCCGATCCAGTGATCAGCGATCGGATGGTGATGAGGGTCAACTCCTCTGACCGAGGCATCAGGCCTGGGCAAGGGGCCAATCCTGCGATTGGAGATTGAATGGGGTCAACGCCTGAGGGCTCCCAGTATGTGAGAGGGGTGAGGCTGGGCTGAGGGACACTCCCCCCCACACCCACCCAGTGCATGAATTTTGTGCACGGGGCCCCTAGTCAATAATAAGAGAGAATCATTGATCAGATGCCTCCTGCATGCCCCTGCTGGGGATAGAGCCCACAACCTGGGCATGTGCTCTTGACTGGAATTGAATCTTGGACCTTTCAGTCCACAGGCAGACACTGTATCCACTGAGCCAAACCAGCTAGGGTGACCTATTTGTCTCTTGAATATAAAGTGAGATCTTATAAACGGTGTATGGTTGGATCATTTAAAAATTATTGTAATAATCTATGCCTTTTAATTTAAGAGAGTAATCCTCTTATATTTTTATTGAAATTACTGGTAAGGAGCTATTATATTTACTTCTGTCATTTTGCTCCTTGTTTTCTATATGTCTTATATCTTAGTTGTTCCTCAATTTTTTGTATTAGCTTTTTATGTTAAAAAGACATTTTCTACTGTTATTTTTATATTTTATTTTTTTAATATATTTTATTGATTTTTTACAGAGAGGAAGAGAGAGAGATAGAGTTAGAAACATCGATGAGAGAGAAACATCGACCAGCTGCCTCCTGCACATCTCCTACTGGGGATGTGCCTGCAACCCAGGTACATGCCCTTGACCGGAATCGAACCTGGGACCTTTCAGTCCGCAGGCCGATGCTCTATCCCCTGAGCCAACCGGTTTCGGCTCTACTGTGTTATTTTGATTCCCTTTTCTTTTATTCATAGGTTTTTAGTTTTTTTCAATAATGAAATGTTAGTTTATGCTAATATAGTTCAAATTAATACCAATTTAGTTTCCATAGTATACTAAAACTGCTCTTATATAGCTCTGCTATCACCCTTATGCTGTTATTGTCACAAATTAAATCATTATACATTGTATGTCCATCAACTTAGATTTATCATTATCGCTTTATGTAATTGTCTTTTAAATCATATAGGGAAAATGTAATTTAGTAACATTAATACTAAATTTTATATTTAATTATGTACAGGCATATCTTATTCATATGTGCTTAGCTTTATTGCAATTCACAGATACAGTCAAATAATTCAATTCTTAACAAAGTTGTTAATGAAAAAATGTCTCAGTTGTTGAACAAAACTTTAGTTCTTGACCCATGACACTTTCACGCTGATACCTGTTTGTCAGGCAGGTGACATCGGAGAAAATGTATGAGTATGTGTCAGTTTAGCACTACACATCGCATTGTTAACAACTTAGAAAATCATGCTGTATTTCCTTTTTTCTTTTGCTGTTGGATATTATTGGTAAATATGACACCATGGGTCCTAAGAAGGTTAGTGATAGCAGCAAAGTGAAAAGGAAAGTGGTGAGAAAAAATGTTATTGCTTAAAAAGGAAATAATTGTAAAGTATGATAGAGTGTTTGCGTGTCTGACTAGTTACTGAGTATGGCATGGTGAAATAAATTATTAGCACAATTTAAAAATAAAGAGGACATCAGGAGTGCTGGTGTTGCTAAGGGTGTGAAAGTGCATATGAAACAGGCAATTGAAAAGGTAGAAAATTGTTAATTTGACTAAATGTAACGCAGTTAGCTAGTGATAGCATTTCAGAGGCAATTTTTTGTGAAAAAGTGATGATGCTGCATACTTACCTCCTGAAAAAAACAACCCTGGAATAAGTGCTGAAAGTGACTCATTTAAGTCTAGTATGGGGTGGTTCAATAAATTTAAGGAAGGACATGACATTCATAGTGTAATGATGCATGGGGAGGCTGCCAGTTCTAACAAAGTAGGTGCTGAAAAGTTCATGACAGAATGTCAAGAATACGTAGAGGCTGAGGCATTTGTTTTCCAATAAGCATTCAGTTGTAATAGGACAGGTCTCTTCTGGAAGAAAATGCCAAAGAAGACCTACCTCACACAACAGGAGAAGTCACTGGAAAGACATAGGTCAATGAAGGACAGGTTGATGCCATTGTTGTGTGGAAATGCAAAGGGGACTTTAAGTTGAAACTTCTACTCATCTACCATTCTAAAAACTCATGAGTTTTCAAGAAAAATAATTTCATGTAAAAAAGGTTGAATATGATGTGGAGGGCTAATAGCAAAGCTTGGGTAACTGGGTAATTTTTCGATGAGTGGATTCATTAAGTGCTTGCCCCAAGTGTGAAGAAATAGCTCCAGGAAAAACAATTGACACTCAGGCCACTTCTTGTGATGGACAGTGTTCCTTCCCACCCTCCAAGCATGGAGGCCAAGTTGGTGGAGGAGTACACCTTCATTACTGTTAGGTTCTTGCCACCTGACACAACTCCTCTCATGCAGCCCATGGACTAACAGATCATTTCTTTTTAAAAAATTTATCTTTATTGAAAGCATTAAAGATGTCTCATTTTTAGCCCCATTGACCATATCCACCCCTCACCTTATCCCCCAGGCCTTCACCACAATATTTTCTATGTCCATGGGTTATGCATATATGCATATAAGTTCTTTGTTTAATTTCTTAAGACCTCTCCATCCTCCTTCCTTCTGAGATTCATCAGCCTGTTTCATGCTTCTATGTCTCTAGATCTACTTTTTCATAAGTTTATTTTGTTCATTAGATTCCACATACAGACAGTCTTTGGGTTACATAAGACTCAGACGGACATCGTTTCATGGTTACATCACCATCTCCCACTTATTTATTAAAAAAAATTACATCATTTTGACATATGTACATATATGCTTTATGTTTTATTATTTATTTACCACAAGTATAGGTCAGGAATTGTTATCTTTCTTTTAATTTTTTTTTACTGTTTCACTTCATAACTGCTGTGTATGTACTCCATGTGAGTGACATAGATGCTTATGTAGGTGGGTTCCAACTTACTGCGAAAATCGTGCCGTAGGAACAGATCTCCAACGTAATCCGAGGACCTACTGTTACATTTTTAGTTTTGTGAGGAAACTCCATACTGTTTTCCACAGTGGTTGCACCAGTCTGCATTCCCACCAGCAGTGTACTAAGGTTCCCGTTTCTCCATATCCTTGCCAGCATTTGTCATTTCTTGATTTGTTGATGGTAACCATTCTGACAGGTATGAGGTGATAACTCATTGTTGTTTTAATTTGCATCCCTCTAATTATTAGTGACTTTGAGCATTGTGTTCATATATCTATTGGCCATCTGTATGTCCTCTTTGGAGAAGTGTCTAGTCAGGTCCTCTGCCCATTTTTTTAATTGGATTGTTTGTCTTCCTTTTGTTGAGTTGTATGAGTAGTTTATATATTTTGGAAATTAACATCTTATCAGCCCATTGTAAAATCCAGTGGGCTCCATTTCCATTTTGTTGATGGTCTCGTTTGCTGTGCATAAGCTTTTTATTTGGATATAGCCCAATTTGTTTATTATTTCGTTTGTTTTCTTTGCCTTAGGAGGTGTATCAGCAAATATATTGCTATGAGAGATGTCTAATATTTTTCTGCCTATGGTTTCTTCTAAGATATTGTATGGTTTTATTACTTACATTTAAGTCTTTTATCCATTTTGAGTTTATTCTTATGTATGGTACAAGTTGGTGGCCTAGTTTATTTTGAGGTGTTTTTTTTGCATGTACCTAATTATCCTAACACCATTTATTAAAGAGGCTATCTTTACTCCATTGTATGCTCTTACCTCCCTTGTAAAATACTAATTGAGCAGCATGGCTTGCATCAGTTTCTGGGTTCTCTGTCCTGTTCCATTGATCTATACGCCTGTTCTTGTGCCAGTACCAGGCTGTTTTGATTACAATGGCTTTTTGTATAGTTTTCTCTCCAGTATTGTGATTCATCCAACTTTGTTCTTCTTTATCAAGATTGCTATGGTGCCCTGACCGGTTTGGCTCAGTGGATAGAGCACTGGCCTGTGGACTGAAGAGTCCCAGATTTGATTCCAGTCAAGGGCATGTGCCTTGGTTGCGGGCACATACATACATATATATATGTATGTATGTATACATATATATTTTTTTAAAAAAAAAGATTGCTATGGTAATTTGGGGTCTTTTTTGGTTCCATATAAATTTTTGGAAGTTTTTTCTAGACTTGTGAAATATGCCATTGATATTTTTATAGGGATTGAGTTGAATCGATAGATTGCTTTAGATCAGCGGTTCTCAACCTGTGGGTTGCGACCCCTTTGGGGTTGAACGACCATTTCACAGGGGTCGCCTAAGACCATCGGAAAACACATATATAATTACCTATTGGTTTTGTGATTAATCACTATGCTTTAATTATGTTAAATTTGTAACAATGAAATAGGGGGTCACCACAACATGAGGAACTGTATTAAAGGGTCGAGGCATTAGGAAGGTTGAGAACCACTGCTTTAGATAGTATGGAGAGTTTAATGATGTTAATTCTTTTAATCTGTAAAGACGATAGTTTTCTTTCTTTCTTTTTTTTTTTTTTACCTTCCTTGTTTTCTTTTTCCAATGTCCTATATTTTTCCCAGTTCAGGTCTTTTATCTTCTTTTTCCTAGGTATCTTATTTTCATTGTTGAAATGGTAAATGGGATTACTGTTTTAGTTTCTCTTTCTGAGAGCCCATTATTAGTGTGTAAGAAATTACACAAAGGCACTGTTTCAGAGGTATTTTTAGGTGATCCCTGAAATTAATTTCATCCTCAGGGAGTTCTGGAAGTAACATTTTAATATCCTAATTTACTTGAGGCTCATAGACAAAGCATAAAGGGAAGTGTCTTCCAGGACCATGTAATCAGCCTGGAAGAAATTATGGCCTGAGTCTGTTGCTGTAATTGACTTTGAGGGCTTCGAGGATGAGCCTGTGTCTGTTGCAGAGGATACAGTATTGTGTATCTGGGCAAGTCCATGGGATTGGAAGTGGATGATGACGATATGGAGGAGTTGTTGGAGGGCCATAAAACTGAGCTGAACACCAAGAACTCAAAAGAACTTCAAGGAGAACAAGAGATGGCAGCTGAGAAGCTCTCTTCAAGGGAGGAGGAGGGAAGGGAGGATATTCTTACTTCACTAATAAGGAACTGTTTGGGAAATGGGGAGAAATGCAACATTTTATTGAGAAATATGTATCACCCTGACAAAGAAGTAGCAAGCCATGAGATAACTTCTTTAATGACAATGCCGTGTTTCACTTCAAGTGAGTGTTAAAGCACAGGCAAAAGCAAACATCTTTGGATAGATTTTTTGTGGGTCAGAGGCCCAGTGAGCCTAAACAAGTTTTAGTGGAGCAAAGAGACAAAACAGAGAAAGAACCCCAGAAGAACTACCTAACATTTTTATGAAAGTGGACTCCCCTTCCAAAACATAATATCCCTCCATCCCTCCATTCCCTCATCCCTCCATTCTTCCATCTCTCCTCTCCACATTCAGTCATCAATATCTCTCAACATTAAAAATGAGTTCTAGTGTGTATGTAAATTTCATTTTTACTGTAAATTTTATTTTCTTTTTGTTAAATTTTCACTTACATTTTATGTCTTTTTGTTTTTAAAGAGTTTATAGATTAAACAGTAAAATAGACATGTACTGTATACAGGAAAGGCTAAAACAGGAAATCATTTGGGAGTTTGAAACAGATTAATTCAATTTAATTTTTTTCTAATGGGAAAAAATGATTCCGTTTTTGAACAAATCACTTTTCAAATAGCCTTCTGGAACAAATTAAGTTCAAGAACAGAGGTTCCAATGTATTGTTTTTTACAATTTGAATAATTGTGTCAACCTGAGGTAAGCAAGGCTATCAGCACCATTTTTTTTTACAACATTGTGCACTTTGTTTCACTGTATAACATTTTGACAATTCTCTCAATGTTCAAAACTTTTTCATTATAGTTATATTGTCATGGTGATCTGTGATCAGAGAGCATATCCTTGATGTTACTCTTAAACTCTCTCAGATTTACTAGCTATAAATCCCCTGTTTTGCTTATATGGGGACATATTAATTTTGCCTTCATTTTTTTGAAATGTGACTCATAATTTTGGGGATAGGGACCACAAATCACACCCATACAAGATATGGGGTTAATTAATAAATTGTGTGTGTGTGTGTGTGTGTGTGTGTGTGTGTGTGTGTTATGAATGCTCCACTGGCCAGCCATTCCATTCTCTTTCTTCTTCTCCTCAGGCTTTCTATTTCCTGAGACAAAGAATATCGAAATCTGGCAATTTAATAATTCTACAAAGGCCTCTAAGTGTTCAAGTGAAAGGATGAGTTGCAAGTCTCTCATATTAAATCAAAAGGTAGAAATGATTAAACTTAATGCGGAAGGTATGTTAAAAACTAAGATAAGTGAAGAGCCAGGCCTCTTGCATTAAACAGTTAGTTGAGATTTGAGTGCAAAGAAATGTTATTGAAGATAATTGAAAGTGATATTTCATAAGTACATGAATAATATACCAAATGCTGATATGTAGAAAAATTTAGTGATCTGGGTAAAACCTAAAACCAACAATCACATTTCCTTAAACCAAAGCTTAATCCAGAGCAAGGCCTTAACTTTCTTCAATTTTATAGAGGTTGGAGAGGTGAGAAAACTGCAAAAGAAAAGTTTAAAGCTAGATGAGGTTGGTTTATGAGGTTTAAGGGAAGAAGTTGTCTTTATTACATAAAAGTCCAAGATCAAGCAGCAAGAGCTGATGTAGAATCTGAAGCAAGTTATTTGATAGATAAAGCCAAGATCCTTAATGAAGGAGGTTACACTAAATAACATATTTCAATGTAGACAAAATACTCTTATATTGGAAGAAGATGCCATCTAGGACTTTCATAGCTAGAGAGAAGTCAATGTCTAGCTTCAAAGCTTCCAAGGACAGGGGAATTGGGCCTAAACAGGCAGTCAGACATCCCTTGAGAGGTCCCAGATTGGAAAGAGTCCAGGCTGGGCTGAGGGACACACACACCCCCATGCATGAATTTTGTGCACCAGGCCTCTAGTATGTAATATTTATGTAGGCAAAATAACTACAGTGTTTTTTACAACATATAGCCTATTCACTAAATTTTTAAAAAATAACAGCAAATTAATAACAAAAAATAACCTGTTAATCTACATATATAAAGAGCCAGGGGCCATCACATCTGAAACAACTGAATGGACGACCGAACAGGCTAAGTGGGATGACCAGGCGAGCAGGGGGGGTAGTGAGGAACAACCAAATGACTGAGCAGCAGGCTGTGTGAGGTGACGAGGCTGGCAGAGGGGGCAGTGAGGGGCGACCTAACAACCAAACAGCAGGCTGCATGGGACAACCAGGCCGGCAGAGGTGGGCAGTGAGGGGGTGATAAGGCCAGCAGGAGGCGCTGTTGGGGGTGACCAGGCCAGCAGGAGGGGCAGTTGGGGGCGACCTGGCCAGTAGGGGTGGTCAGTGAGGGGTGACCAGGCTGGTAGAGGGGGGCAGTGAGGGGTGGTGTCTGAAACAACTGAATGGACGACCGAACAGGCTAAGTGGGATGACCAGGCGGGCAGGGGGGGTAGTGAGGAACAACCAAATGACTGAGCAGCAGGCTGTGTGAGGTGACGAGGCTGGCAGAGGGGGCAGTGAGGGGCGACCTAACAACCACGCCACCCAGTGCACAAATTTCATGCACCGGGCCTCTAGTTTAATTATAAGGAAATATTGGTTAAAAGCACTTTAAAATTAACAGGGTGTTAATTTTCACATATGTCATACAGACTAGAAATCTTGTTCATTAAGTCCAAAGTCTGTTAAATCAAGGTCTGCAAAATTGAGTTTACTGTATATTAAATCTGTAGATCAGTTTGGGGAGTAATGCCATATTTACAATGTTTAGTTTTCTCATCAATATGGATGTCTTTCCAATTATGTAAGCCATTTTTCATTTACTTCAACAATATTTATAAGAGTATAAGTTTCCCACTTCTTTTGTTAAATTTAGTTCTAAATATTTTATTATTTTCTATACTGTTGTAAATAGGATTATGTTAATTTTGTACTTGGATTGTTCATTGCAAAGGTATATAAATGCAGTTGATTTGTGTATAAAGTTTTAAAAAATACAAATATAATCATGACATTTATCTGCCTGAAACCTATCAATGGCTTCCAATTGCTCCTAGAATCATAACAAAAATTCTTAACATAGTATAAAACACTTTAATGTTTTGGTTTCTGCTCAATTATTTTGTCTCATATGGATCTGCTTTTACCCATACTATATTTTCCTTACTTACTAGCATTCTTTTAATTCTCACAATCTCCTTTTCTTTTCACATGCTATTTCCTCTACCTAAAATGTTCTATCTTTTTCCTGTCAAAAACAAAATAAAAGCTCTTTATGTAGTTAATGCCTATTACATCTTTAGATCTTATCTCATATAGCTCCTCTTCAGGTAAACCATCCTGGATAAGCAGTGTAGGTCAACTTTCTTTCCCATCTGCCTATTTAGCACATCTTTTATTTTCTAACTTTTTGTTCTAAATTCTTCAAAGTGATTATTAGATTAAGAATATATGGATTCTTCAATAGGTAAAACTTTCTTTTTTAATCCTCACCTGAGGATATGATTTTATTGATTTAGAGAGAGTTGACTTTTAGAGAGAGTGGAAGTGAGAGGGAAAAACAGAGAGGAACAAGGATGTGAGAGAAAAACATTGATTGGTTTTTTACCCTACACATTCCAACCGGGGATTGAACCCAAAACCTAGATATGTGCCCTGACTGGAAATCAAACCCTTAACTTTTTTGTAAACAGGATGACACCCCAACCAACTGGGCAACCTGGCCAGGACAATAAAAGCTCTTTAAAAGAAAAACTTGCCTTGTATTTGCTGTCTATTGTTCTTTTCTTGTCTACTTCACTATATACTGGGCACTCAAATTTTTATATATTGCAGAATGACCTGTCAAGAAGTTTTATGTATTGTCTCATTCAATTATCCATCATTTTAGGTAGATAATGTCCTCTCCAATTTAGAGGTAATAGAAATGAGGTGTAGAAAGATTAGGCAGGTTGTTCAAATAAAAATACTACTCATAGTAGAGTCAGGATTCAAAACCAGATCTGTCTTACTACAAAGCTGTTTTCAAACAAACTGTTAAGCCAGTTTATCCAATTCAAGATAAATCTTTACCTTGTTCAAGGAAAACTCTCAGTGGAAGTAGCTAATTAATATAGCAAAGAGGAAAAGACATTGTGATCCATGAGAGAAATTCATGGTGACCTATGAAAGGAATGTCAGGAAACCACTCAGAGTAACAGCAGGATTTACAGTAGAGAAATAAGACTATGAGTCATTTCCCAAGTGTTCAATGGAGAAAAATAAATGGCTCAGAGCTTGGTAGGCAAGATTCATGAGAAGGGAAAGAAGACATTAGAGGGGAAACAGAAACTTCTTAGAGAGCAGAGAACACTCCCCTGATCTTTTTTCTCTTCTGAGAATACTAAGGTGTGAGAAATTCAGAAAATTTATTTCCTCAGAGAATCCCTGACTTCAGTTAAGTCAAGGAGGTGAAGAAAAGCTCTGATAAGAGTGTGTATATAAGTGGATTACTAGTTCTTGAAAGACAATTCCCAAAAGTGAATATTTTTAGGAAGTGAGTGAGGACTAAAGGACTAGGTTGGGTACCAGCAAGTAAAGAACATAGTGAAAATTGACTGATGAAAAAGAACCAGAGCACTAATGAATTCTGTGCAAATGGTCTAATTGAGATGTGGAGTAGTGGCCAGAAGACTTGGCTCATTGTTCTTGGGGATGATTAGTGTCGTGGTATCTGGAGTCTGAACTTACTTGGCCTAGTTGGTATAGTTCTAGGATCTTCATTACCATAACATAGTCTGGGGTGATGATGACCTGGGGGACAGAGAATACATAGTAGTAAGAAGTTTTAACTACTGGAATGACTGCAAACTTACAAACATTTTACATGTACTTAATTAAAAATATTCCTATCTAATGAATTTTTAGAAATTTATTTTTTTTCTATTTTAGGATATTCATACTCTTAAGAAACATGAGGATGGTGAGATGGGTGCAAATTTACTTTTGCGAATACCAGTATGGGAAAATGGGGAATTTCAGAAAATAATCTCCAAGACAAATGGTTTGTTAAATGTGTATGTTAAGCCAGTACTAAAGATCTGGGAAGGAAGAATTCAGGAAGGCAGAAAACTGGTGACTGGGAAAATTGAGAAGTGGTGAGGCAAACAAAGAAAAAGTCAGAGAGTGGAGGGAGGGTTCAGTACACTGAGCAATCTGACTAGGGTTTTGTGGAGAAAACTGATAGTGGACAAGCTATCTTTCATTATGCATTACAATTCTCTTTTGGTGGAGAGATATACTTTGCTTATTATATCCATACTAGAGGCCCGGTGCACAAAAATTTGTGCACTGGGCGGGGGGGGGCGGTCGCTCAGCCCGGCCTGTGCCCTCTCGCAGTCTGGGACCCCTTGAGAAATAATGAACTTCTGGCTTAAGCCTGCTCCCGGGTGGCAAAGGGCAGGCCCAATCCCTAGATGCAGCGCCTGGTTGGACTCAGAGCAAGGCCAATTGGGGAGTTGGGGCACCGCCCCATGTAATGCACAGAGCAGGCAGATCAGGAGGTTGTGATGCCACCCCCAGTCACACTGAGGGTAGGGCCGATTGGGGGGTTGGGGCACCGCCCCCTGTCACACTCAAGGCAGGGTCAATGGGGAGGTTGCGATGCCACCCCCTGTCATGCACAGAGCAGGACCACTCAGGGGGTTGGGGTGCTGCCCCCGTCACGCACAGAGCAGGGCAAATTAAGGGGGTTGGGGCTCCGTACCCTCTCACACACAGAGCAGGGTCGATCAGGGGGTTGGGGAGCTCCCCCCTGTCACGCAGAGAGCAGGGCCCATCAGGGGCGTGAGGAGTTTCCACCTGTCACTCACAGAGCAGGACCGATCAGGGGATTGGGGCACCGCAGCCTGTCACACACAGAGCCACAGGGCGATCAAGGGGTTTGGGCGCTGCCCCCTGTCATGCTGATCCCAGTGCTGGGAGGCATATTACCCTTTTACTACATAGGATAGAGGCCTGGTGCACAGGTGGGGGCTGGCTGGTTTGCCCTGAAGGGTGTCCTGGATCAGGGTGGGGGTCCCCACTGTGGTGCCTGGCCAGTCTGGGTGAGGGGCTGAGGGCTGTTTTCAGGCTGGCGGGGCACTGAAGCTCCCAACTGCTCCTTTTTTACTTTTTTCTTTTTCTTCTGGGCCAGCTTTAGGTTTGAGGCTTGGCTCCAGCTTCTAGGCCTCTGCTGCTGAAAGCAGATATCTGGTTTGTTTGGGTTCTATAATCGAAACACTGTTTCAACTCCAGTTCTGAGATCCCGGCTGGCTGAAAGCAGGTTTCTGGGGTTTTGTTTAGCTTCTATATTTGTAACAATGTTTCAAACTGCAAGCTCAGAGGCCGGCAACCGCAGGCAGGGAATGTTGGAGTCCTCCGTCACTGAAGCAAGCAAGCCTCATGTCGCTTCAAGCTGCCTGGCTGCCGGCCGCCATCTTGGCTGGCAGTTAATTTGCATATCACCCTGATTAGCCAATGGGAAGGGTAGTGGATGTATGGCTAATTACCATGTTTCTCTTTTATTAGATAGGATTTCATAATGTGACTTGGAATCAAATTAAATGATTTCTATGGCCATATTCATCCATCACATGTAATAAAATATTTACATCAAATTTTGACATGACATTTACCTTACTTTCAAATTTAAAAAAATTTTCCATCTCCCCCTGTTCCCAGCTCCAGTGGAATTTTTTTTATGTAGACTTCTATCCTTTTCCCTATTAGATAGAAGAATAAAGGTAATGGGGTGTTGTTTTGGTTGTCAATTTTACATCGTTTCCAAGATAATTTTTATGATATTTAATTTATAAAAACTAAAAGAATTTTTATTTTGTCATTGTGTGTGGCTGGCAGTTTCTATTTTTACTTTGTCCTTCCAAAAAATAAAAAAAGTTAACAGTCTTAAGAAATTAGGGAAAAATTTGATTTATGTTGACTCATCCCTTGTGACCCATAATGTACCACACAGGATTATGGAGCAGGGAAAAAAATCTCTATTTCCCAATCCCACAATAATTTGAAGTTAAATTCTTCTATTACTAGATAAACTTGAAGAATGCTTACCCTTGAAGGCTTATGATTAGCAGAATGGGTTCTAGAATAGTTTAAAATTGAGATCATGTCTACAAATCTAAATATCAAATACTGGTGTCAGTGGCAAAAGCAAAGAAAAATATTACCAGAACCCTTTTTTGATTGGGGCCAACTGTACACTCCCTCATCTCTTTCTTGCTTATTCATTTTCTGAATATATTGCATTTTAATCCTGTAAAAACTTGTTACATTGAAGCCCAATTTTAGGCACAGTCCTTTCTCATTCTCCAATTTCATGATCTGATGAACACTACACTACTGCAAAGATTCTTGTAAAAGGGTAAATAGCTCTACTCAAATTGTACAGGAAACAATTACAAATATATTTGAATGTGACTAGAGTGAGGTTTGAGGCAGGAAATTTTAATTTTATACCTAATTTGAATAGCTTTAACACACATACAGCAGGTGTGTAAGAAAGCTTTTACACACATACAGAAAATCTGGAAGAAAGTGCAGGTTAGCTCATTTATGCCAATAAAATAAAAAGATGAGACTGGAAATTTAACTTTTAATACATTATCAAAACCTATAAGCATTTAAATTCTTTTTCAGCCCTGGCTGGTTTGGCTCAGTGGATAGCATGTTGACCTGCGGACTCAAGGGTCTCAGGTTCGATTCCGGTCAAGGGCATGTACCTTGGTTGCGGACGCATCCCCAGTGGAGAATGTGCAGGAGGCGGCTGATTGGTGTTTCTCTCTCATCGATGTTTCTAACTCTCTATCCCACTCCCTTCCTCTCTGTAAAAAATCAATAAAAATATATTTTAAAAATAAATAAATAAATTCTTTTTCAGTCTAAAAAGTTGCAAAGCAAAAAGGTTCGGGGGCGGGAGGTAGGGGGGTAAGAGATCAACCAAAGGACTTGTATGCATGCATATAAGCATAACCAATGGACATAAGACACTGGGGAATAGGGGAGGCTAGGGGACTGTCTAGGGCGGGGAAAAAAATGGACACATATGTAATACCCTTTGTAATAAAAAATAAAATTAAAAAAATATATATAAAAAAATAAAATAAATAAAAATAAAATTAAAAAAATCAATAAAATATATTTAAAAAAAACTATGGTTCCAATTAAAACAGTAATTAATAACATACTAATTTATTATTTATGTACAGTGGGGCCTTGACTTATGAGTGTCCCGACTAACGAGTTTTTTGAGATACCAGCTGTCTCTCGGCCAACTTTTTGCATTGAGTTGACAGAGTAATTTGACTTAACGAGCTCCTTAACGAGCTCGATCTCGGAATGAATTAAACTCTTAAGTCAAGGCCCCACTGTATTAGATCAGGCCAAATGGCAAATTATGGGGGGAAATAAACAGTTTCCATGCTACTTGAAAAGGCAAAGCAATGCATTTCTTGTTCTTTTTTTTTTACCAAGATCTTATTATTGATTTCCATTATCTGTAGTTGACTTGTTCAGGTTCAGACTCCAAGCCCAATAGCCTAAATTTGACCACTCATCCTGCTTTGGTGTTCTTTAAACTACATTAGAACATGAGTCCAGATGTTAGCAATGAACTAAAAAACTTAAATGATCTTTAATAATAGCCATAATGTATTTGAGCACACTTCATAAATGAACTCAGTATTCCCTCAGTATTTGATGAAGAACTATCATACTGACCTGTAGGTGAGACTAATCTATAACCTGGCCCATGGCTTCTTCATCTACCCAGCTGTAAATTATTAGAAATTGAGATTAAGTAATGAGCTCTGAGTCCTATAATCCTCACCTGCTTTTCTAGCTTGTTCTCCATTCGGAGGCTGAATTAAACCACCAAAAACTTCTGAACATGCTCTGCTCTTTCTCCATTGTTCTCCCTCTAAACCCAATGACCCATTGCATTTTTTCTCACACTGCTCTTTGCTGACACTTGTTATGGGTTCACTCAGCGAGATAGACCACCGACTCAGAATTTAAATTTAAGAGCCTTTATTAAGCTGGCCAGCTGACTACAGTGCATCCCTCCAGTAGGGGCTTTGCAGCCTGCAGTGCTGACCGAGGGTACAGCAAAGCCTTTTATCTGCAACACTACAAAGCATGCAGGGTTCACACAAAGTTTACAAGTACAAATGGGGAGGTAAACGGAGTCACAGCTGGCTGGGTTGAATCATAATACATTGTTTTCTAAGACAATCTAGCAATTTTTCTCTGCCACAATCCCAGACCCTAATACAATCGGTAACCTTTCCATGCCTCAGTCCCTCCCCCTAGTACATTCCGTAACCCTTCCATGCCTCAGTCCCTCACCCTAGAACACACTTTTCCTAATTTTTCATCTTTTGCCTGAGAGCCCACTTTCATGATAAATTCCCACCCTACACCACCAAAACCTCACATTTTTTTTTGTCTATTTCCTAAAGAAATCCTGACTCTACCCCAAAATTTTTCATTTAATTTTTCCCTCTGAAGTGAAACTTTCCTGGCTGACTCAAAGTCCAGGAGAGGGATTGGCATTCCGTGGGCTCCTCATTGCCATTGCCAAGACTTGCTCTTGTGTTTTTATATAAAACTAGAGGCCCAGTGCATGAATTCGTGCACATTGAAAGGAAACTAACTAGAAGAAATATTTTAATATTGCTATTTGCCCTTTCTCTATAATAGAAGTGTCAACCAAATTGATGATCGACAATGACAGATGGAAACACACATGCAATTGGCATCAGGGAGAGCTTTATATGTATCGTGCATGCATGAGTCAACTTAGCCTGTTATAGATATAGAATAAACTTGCTTAATTAGACCCGCTTTCTGATTTAGCTAAACTTTTTCCAGCCCAGTGAAGCACCCCAGCTTCTCTTTCAGGTAATTGTCAGCAACACAGCAGTAAATATCAATATGAAGCAGATTATTATTGTAGACTAGTAGCCCGGTGCACCCCAGCCACTCCTGGCCTAGGCACAGGCCTACAGGCTTGGGGCGGCCTGGCTCCCAAGGCCCCGTTTTATCCAGAGAACAAAGTTGGCATTAGTTACAGCCCTCACCGAACCCAGAATACTGCATCTGTGCATACAACTGCCTCATTCATGTGCCTGCTTTGCCCTACTGAATTACTAACATCTTGAGGACATAGCTCTGTCTTATCCTGCTTCACCTTCAGTGCCTGGCCTGGTGCGAGGGACCTGAGAGGGTTTGCTGAGTGAGTGAATAATGAGTGAGTGAATGAGTGAATGAATGAGCGAGTAATTGAATGAGCAAGCAGCTACCAGTCGGGATAGTTCGCACTCCACTCTGGGCTGCCTGACGCAAACCCCGGGAAGTTCCCACCCTGCTCTCAGCGACCCCTCGCCCCTCTCCTGGCTACATAGTTCGTGCAGGGCAAAGGCAGCCCATGTGTGCATGTTGGCAGATCTGTGCATTAGCACCCGCCAGCCCGGGATCCCCATAGGAGGGCCATTTGTGGCCGTGCTTGGTGGCAGATCAGTGCATTAGCACCTGCCAGCCTCAGATATCTGGGGGAGGGCCATTTGTGGGTGTGGCCAGTGTCAGATCACTGTGGTCCCGCCCGCCAGCCCTGGGTTGGGTACCATACAGGCTGCCTGCCAGCTGGGTAGCAGATAGCAGGCCCGGATGGCAGCGGGGCAGGCTGGATGGCACTGTCCCGCCCTGCCTGCAGTATGCAAATTAGCCACCATCTTTGTTGGTGGTTTACCACCATCTTGGTTGGCAGTTAATTTGCATATCATCCTGATTAGCCAATGGGAAGCGTATCGGAGGTACAGTTAATTACCCTATTTGTCTTTTATTAGATAGGATAATGCAGGGAGAACAAAGGATGAAATATTAACTGCAGCACTCTTTGACTATATTCTGCGCAGTGAGAAAACCTGAAGTCATTTTCAAGTTCCACTATTTCTTATTTATTTTCAGTTGGGTCAAGTTTCTAAACATTCTAAATCTCCATTTTCTGGCTAATGAAAAGAAAATAGGATTCTAACAAGTCTCCTATCTACCTACTCCAGGACTTCTGTGAGGATGAAATGAGATGAGGCACATGAAAATGCTTCACAGACATTTGGTTAAAGTGTAAAATGTTTGCACCTGGCTATAAAGCAAGCTATGTTCCTGGGCTAAAGAAACTCCAAGGAAGCTAGTTGTTGCTAGGGAGAGGAAGCCAGGAGTTGCTACATGACATCATTACCCAGTGTCCATAGCCACTGTTTCGGGGCTGAGCTGTGGGCCACATTTTGTGTCATGAGGTCTTGGCAGTATTGGATGCGTTTTGGTGGGCTGTTGCTCTGGGATGGTGGCAAGGCCTGTGTCCCACTTGGGGGAAGCCGAGTGTTGCTTTGTCAGTGCCAGGTCCATTGTGCCATTTATTTGTAAATGGCCAGTGCATATCACAGCATTTCCTGCATTGAGCATCTGCCCTCTGGTGGTCAGTGCACATCATAGCAACTGGTCAGACAGTCAGAAGACACTTAGCATATTAGCCATATATATATATATTGCTTTCACTCTAAGTTAATGCTATCCAGCTTTTTCAGTCTTTTATCCACTTTATTGTTGTGTCATCTTAATATAACAACTGAAGACAAGTACCTTCTGTAGTTCATGTTGGACCATCAATATGGATGAGTGTAATATCCACTGGCCAATCTGGCCAACATTTTAGCATCAAGGTTTTTGGACACATCAGGACTAACAAACCTCACCTTTGCCTTTCTTCAACCCCCAATCTCTGACTTCATGTTAGAAAATTTAAACCTTTCCATGACTACTTGTTCTCCTCTGTCTCATGATTTAATATTCATGATACTTGCTCATTGTTCTTTAGAAACTTCCACCTCCTTTATTCTTCAGTTACTCTACTCTATCAATCTATTAGGAAACATTTAGGCTCACTTATTTACTTCCTTCTTGACTAAATAGAGTGGGCAATTGAATGCTTTCTTATTAAACCCTCTTGCATTTCTGCCATTTCATTGTGTCCCACTCAGGGACATGATCCAGGGACCTAATTGAGGCCTTTTGGATGTGAACTATGCCCAATCTCCCCCTGCCCCTATAGAGGTAGTTATAGCTGTATCTATAATCATTTTGTTTATTCAGTCATCTCAAGACCAATGCTTCCTCCTTTATTTAAGACCCCATTCTCTCTTTTTTTAATTAAATCTTTATTGTTCAGATTATTACATTTGTTCCTCTTTCCCACCCCATAACTCCCCTCCTCCCAGTTCCCCCCCAACCCTCCGCCCTCACTCCCCACCCACTGTCCTCATCCATGGGTGCACGATTTTTGTCCAGTCTCTTCCCACATCTCCCACACCACTCCCTCCCCCCCAAGAATAGTCAGTCCATTCCCTT
>NW_006300207.1:175188-184023 GCF_000327345.1 Myotis davidii | reverse complement strand
GTCTCCGCATTTATGCTTTCTTGGTGCACCCCCTTGTGGTCTTTGTGCGCAGTCTTGTTGTAGTGAAGCCTTGATTGTTGTAGGTAATACTGGCAGGGATTTGACCTCCAGGCCAACTGGCTGTGAGAATCAGCTGTGTCTGCAGTGAGAGAACTCTGTCCTCTAGGGAGGTGCTAATCTAGCCTTAGCCTGAGGCTATCCGGCAAATGCCTCTGTGCAGGGCTTGGGCGGGTCGAGTTGCAAGGGATCAACAGGGTGGGCTGGAGTGGGCAGTTATTGCAGCTCTCAGTCCTGTCCCCAGGGGCTCTGCCTCTCTGAGTCCCAGCAACCGCTGCAAACCTCAGAGAGAAAGCTGCCTTTGAGTTCCAACTGAAGCCAGACAGTCCCGCTTCTCCCGTTTGAGTCTGGGTCCCTAGAGACTCACCCGGATCTGGAGCTCAGAGTCTGAGACTCCCTCCCGTTTGAAAACGCCAACCGCGCCCTCAGCCACCAGCCCTCTCTGCATGCACTCTGCACCTTAGTATTTGACTTTAGCACTGCACCTCCTCGGAATCTCGGTATGCGTTTCTCTTTCCTCCTAGTTGTAGGACTTCCACTCAGCCAACATTCCTGTGGTTCTGGGTGATGTCCGTTCCGTCTTTTAGTTGTATTTTTGAAGTGGTTGTTCGAGGCAGCAAACTCCGGCGTTAACCTATGCCGCCATCTTGGTTCTCCTCCCCTCCTTTGTTTCTTCTAGAATCTTATCCCATCAGTTTGGCATCTTTTCTATTATCTGGTTAGTGTTTCCTTTTCTACTGACTCTTCTTTCTCTATTCTTGTCTTCAGTGAATGAGTCCCTATTTTCAGAGTCACTCAAGTTAAAAATTTTAAGCTATTCTGCATGTTTTTAATCTTACATGTTTATATCTACTAAATTCTAATAGTGTAATAATATTAAATTATATAGTAACTACTATGTGCTAGCTAGCCACTGTTCTAGGTGCTTTGCAATGTTGTGTCACTTCATCCCCATAATTCTATGATTAGTTGTTACCCTTGTCACCATTTTGCAGATGAGGACACTGAGAAATAGGGAAGTTGGTAAGTAGCCTCCCCAAGGTCACTGCTAGTAAATAGCCCCCCCCCCAAAGGCACTTCTTGTAAGTGATCAAGCAGAGATGAAGCTGATCCTGGTTGTAGCTCTTCAATATACAGTAAACCCTCGATTTTGCAGACCTCAATCTAATGGACTTTGGATTTAATGGACAACATTTTTTATCTGTATGTCATATGTAAAAATTAACACTCTTTTAATCTAAAAGTGCTTTTAACCAATATTTTTTTGTAATTACATTAACAGGTTATTTTTTTATTAATTGACTTATTTTTAACAAATTTTAATAAATAAACTATTATTGGAAAAACACTGTATAATTTTGTCTACATAAATAAATATTACATATCTACAACTAAAGTCTACATACAAAAATCCAAGATTCACCGCTCCTAAACAATGTTCAGGGAATGTTAGGCACATGATCACCCTCACATGGTGATTGCTTTTGTTGCCCAGTGGCATGACTTTCTGCAACAGTTTAAATGTGTGCCTGCCTGTGTTCCCACTTACATTTAAGGTTATTATTGATAGGTACTTGTTAGTTGCCATTTTTATTCTTTGTGCCTGTGTTCCTTCCATCCTTTCTATTTTTTTTTTTTTTACAACAGTCCCTTTAGTATATCTTGCATTGTTAGCTTGGTGGTAACAAACTCCCTTAGCCTCTTTTTGTCTAGGAAGCTACTGATTTCTCCTTTAAATTTGAATGATCACCTTGCAGGTTAGAGTTTCATTGGATTCAGTCTCTTGCTTTTCATCACTTTGTATACTTCATGCCATTCCCTTCTGGCCTGATGTGTTTCTCTTGAGAAATAAGTAGTCTAAGGGAAGATCCCTGTAGGTAACTTTCTGTCTCTCTCTTTCAGCCTTTAAGATCCTTTTTTTTTTGTTTTTATGTTTGCCAATTTACTTATGATGTTTCTTGGTGTTGGTCTTTTTGGGTTCATCCTAATTGGGACCCTCTGTGCTTCTTGGACTTGTGTGATTTTCTTCTTCTCCAAGTCAGGGAATTTTTTTCTCATTATTTCTTTGAACAGATTTTCTATTCCTTGCTCAGCTTCATCTCCTTCTGGCACCCCTAATATATGGATGTTGTTTTATTTCCTGTCCCAAAGATCCCTTAGACTGTCCTCCTATTTTTAAACTTTCTTTTCCAGTTGCTACTCTGCCTGGGTGTATTTTCTACCTTTTTTTTCTAACTCATTCAGTCCTCACCTTTTTCGAGTCTACTGTTGAAACCTTCCATTTTGTTCTTTATTGCAGCTATATTATTCTTCATTTCCTCTTGATTCTTACTCATGTTGGTGTTTTTCTCATTCAGCTCCTTATAATTCTCATTGAGTTGTGTGTAATTCTCATTCAGACCTTTGAGCATCCTTATAACCATTACTCTGAATTCCTTCTCTGATAAGTTACTTGCCTCCATGTCATTTAGTAACCTCTCTAGTGTTTCCTTCTTTTCTTTCATTTGGGGGTTGTTTATTTGTCTCCCCATTTTTGCTATTACTTTGTATTTGTTTCTATGTATTAGATCAAACTGCTACGTCATCCAGATTTTTTAGGTTGGTCTTATGTAGTAGACATTTTGTGGGACCCAGTGTTGTAGTCTATCAGGTCTCCTGGACTGGGTGTTCTAGGGATAATCTGTACTTGAGATATTTGAGTTCTCCTGATGTAGTTGGATCTTGAATGTTATTTTCCTGTTCATGGATGGAGTCTTCTCTCAGGGTCTCTGATTATGTAGCTTTCTCCATACCATGTTGTGCCAGCTATAGTGGAGGTGCTGACTGAACAGCACAAAATACAACAAGACAAGACATGACACAGAAGGAACAGAACATGAATGTACACAATACCCTTATAGCCCCAACAAAAGTGACCACTAGAGGAAAGAGAATTAGGAATGAGAAAAGAGAGCAAGAATGGTAGGAAAAAAAAGAAAGAAGAATATGGGGCGAAAACTCAACAAAACAAACAAATAAACCAAGAAGCACAAATAAAAACACCTGGAAAAAAAGAAGGGGCATAATCTGTAGATGCAGAGCTTAAATTAAGAAATTAACATTAAAGAATTAGAGGACTAGGGGGAGGACGACAGTTTAGACCAAAGGAGGGAGAAACTAAATGATAATTTAGGAAAGAAGAAAAAAAAATTGAAAAGAAAAATGCAGGAGAGAGCAAATTTAGGAAGTAAAACAAGTTAAGGAATTAGGAGAAGAAGAAAGGAGAAAGAGAAGAGAGAAAAAATAGAATAAAAAACTGAGTAGTGAAAAAAAAGAAAAGAGGTAAATTAAGTAGGACGAGGGAAGAGGAAATTAGATATATGAACAAAACAACAGAGCCTAGAATAATAAAGCATATAGAGAAGAAAACTAAATATAAAAAGGGGGGTGGTAGAAAGGAAAGAGAAAAACCAAGAAGGAGAAAGGTAAAGAAAAACAGGAGGAAAAAACAAAAAGAGAAAGAAAACGGTGAGAAAAATTTTAAAAATAAAATAAAATATTTAAAATGAAGTGAAGTGTCATTCCCTTCACCTGAGTTTTAATTTCCCATGGGGGATGGCTTATGTCCCCACTCTTTTGTTCTGTCTGCCAATTCTGGGCTTCCTGTGAGGTACTTAGGTGTTAACCACTGCCAGGTACCATCCTTTGTTATTTACCATCCTGCTTGAAGCTCCAAGTGATCCACCAGTCCACTGCTTGTATCTGTCTCCACAGGCCTTGGCTTCAAGAAGGAGGGGCCAATATGCCCTCTTTGCCTGTCCTCCAGCTGTCAATATTAATCACTCAAGTCTGTTTCTGACAGAGCTTTATGTGGGGTTGGTGCTGTTTTGCTTTCAGAGAATATAATGGGTGTGTTTTCCTGTCCCAGAGCTACACTTTCACTAGTGGCCCAAAATATTACTCCTGCCCTTGGCTGGACAGAGATCCTTCTATGGAGACCAATGGGGTCAACTGTGACCCTGGAGTATTTATCAGTCTGGTTCCTAGAATAGTGAAGTGGATGGCCCCTCCTCCACTCTGGTCACTGAGGGCTCCTTGAGAGTGTTCAGATTCATAAGCTTGGCCTCTGCCTTTGTTTCCTCAGTAAAGCTCAAAATGTTGGGTGTGGCAGACTGTATCACCTAGGGCAGGGTTTTTCCCCCAGGTAGCTCCTCCCAGGGAAAATGGCCATTTCAGTTTGGAAGAGTATGAATGGCTCAATGCAGGACTCCAGGCTACTGCTTTTCCAGGTCTCCCTAATCTGCTTCCCACCCTGCCTATCCTCAGGCACCTTAAGTCCATGTCTCCCTCCCTATGCCAATGCCTTGGGTGTGTAATTGCAAATGAAAATTTCTGTGCTCTGAGTTTAGAGATTTTTTAAAAAGCAATTGAATATGTGGCTCTGTCCCCCACTGGTTCTGGTCTTTCAGGTCTAGACTCCCCTGCTTCCAGCAGTCTTGCTACCTTTCATAGCTGCTTGGATAATATGGGCACTGTGGGTCATGATGCTTCAGGTTTAGAGGCGTCCCTAGTAGGGTCACCACCACTGCCAAAGATGGGCATGTGTGCTCCTAGAACAGTTCTCCCAGTAGCTCGGTTCCTTCCTCTCTGGGAAACCCTCCTCTTGTGATCTTGCCCTTCTTACTGGTCTCCAGGTGCCTTCTGTCCTTCCTTGTTATAAGTCACCTCCTCATCTGTACTATTCCAGGTGAATGTTCTCCAATTTAATTGTATTTCCAACCTGACCTTGGAATGAGGTACCCAACAGGTCTGTCTATTCAGCTGCCATTTTCTCCTACCCAAATTGACTTTTTTTTTTAATAAAAAAAGATTATTAAACGCATTACATGCCAAAATGATTGAAGGCAAAAAAAGTGCTGAATGTGGGTAAATCTAAATGATTCCTGACTATGCAACTGCAATAATAACCATGTCATGAAGTGTTTTAGAAAATACAGAAATAATCATTGCCAAAATAGTATACCTACCAGGGGGTGCAGAAATGTGCAGTGTTTTAATGTCCTTATATTGTCATTTGGTTGGTGATTAATTAATTTTAGATCTTGTCAAGTGTGCATATTTTAATTTCTAAGGTAACAACTAATAAAAAATGACTTCTGAATTAGTAGAAAAAACAGGACAAAAATTAATCAATAAAAAAGTCAAAAAGGAGAGAAAATGTAAAAAGTAATTATGATAATTATTTTATTGAATGTAATATGGTGATTTCATTAAATATAAAGGGACTGAGTACTTTGGGACAAATTTCTTCAGAGTTTATTTTTAAACTTTTAATTATATGCTCATAGGATACCTAAACTATAAGGATAGGAAAAGATGTAGAAAGACATACCACAATATCAACCAGAGTTTTACAGATATAATAGAATATCACATATCATAAATTAAAATTTTTGCTGCTACAGTGATAACACACATTGATATGAATGATTTTAATATCAGACAATAGAATTTAAAGTGATAGACATTTCTAGAGATGAAGAACATCACTTTATGATAATAAACAGTTCCACTTACTAGAAGATAACATCATTTATATTGTTCATTATTACATAACCTCAAAATAGAGATATAAAATCTCTCATCTACAATGATGAAATCCACAAAGCTTTCAAAACTGAAGGACTTGCAAATGTGCTGCCCAAACCTAAACTGATTTGACATGATATCATTTATGTCTTCATGTATCCTCTGTGGAGAATCGTTTAATACTGTAATGTACTTTATACATGGTGTGTAACCTATGGTACATGCTCTGCGTTTCAAAATGAGTTTTCCTACTAGAGAAAGTGGGAACTGCAAGAAGAAGCAGGCAAAGAAAAATCCACAATTTAGATTTCAAACTCATGTCCCTGAGTAATTGATAGAACCTACAGACAAAAAAAAATAATGGAAAAACTTGGCCAAGTAGATATAAAAATGACTGCTCAACTATTGCAGAAAAAGAATATTATTTTAAATGTACATGGAACATTCTTTAAAAAACTGATTATATACTTACTTGGCATAAATCAAATTTCAACAAGTTTCAGAAGATTAAAATCATACAGAACATGTTTCAAAATATGAATACAGGTCCCAAAATGATAAAGAAAAGAAAGGAACTCATTATCAAAAGGTAGGGATGGTGGATCCTTCAAAAGGTAGGGTGGAATTTGTGTTTGGAAAGGAACACAAGGACTTCTGATGCATCGGTAGGAAAATAAACAAAGCAAGAAAAATCATAGCCTGGATCTCAGGGTTTTTATATCCAAAAAGATAACATAAAATAAATATTGTTCATATTGTCAGTGTATAATAAAGGGTCAGTTGTTTGCTTGAATCAATAATGTAACATTTTATGGTATTGTATGTTAAAAGGAGATTATGGTACACAAATTCACTTAGAAGAAACTTTTTATTATATCACTGTGTAGAGTTGTTGATTCTTGACAGTGAATCAAAATACATTTAACACTAGTACTACATTCACAGTTTTTCACTAGGTTTTCTAAGATATATATATATATGCACTAGAGGCCCAGAGGCCCAGTGCATACAATTCATGCACAGGTAGGTCTTGACAGTGAATCAAAATACATTTATTAACACTTACTAGTATTACAGTCATGGTTTTTCACTAGGTTTTCTAATATATATACACTATATACATTAGAGGCCCAGAGGCCCAGTGCACAAAATTCATGCTGGCTGCTGGCCAGGGCCTCCCTTCCCTTGGCTGCCTGCTGCCAACACCCCCTGGCGGTCAGTGCATGTCTAACTCCCAGTGGGTCAAACTCCCACCCATGGGGACAATTTGCATATTAGCCTTTTATTATATAGGATATATACATACACACTAGTCATTTTTTAAAGATGCTTACACCTTAAGAAGGGAAAGACATCAAAAGATAACAAAGCAAGAAATGCAGTCATAAAAGCTTTTAAATAAATAATACAGCCCCTATCTTTCCCTGAAGAGTGGGGCTAAATTCATCACATACGCTAAACTAATAGAGACAGAGTGGTTTAAGGAGCATAAGTACTTTCACTTAACATTAGGAATGGGAGCCTTTGTGCAGACAAAAGAGAAATGGAAAAAGGACATGATGTAGGCAAAAATAAAATAACTTGTGAGCATATGCAGGAAGTGGAAACTGAAAAGTTTCCCCATGTAAAGATATGCATGTTATGAGTGGTAGGGGGAAAAAACACACAAATGAATTGAGTTTATTTTTATGTTGGTTATATATTTTAAATCCTGGAAAGCAATCTACTAGTAGATTGACTTGGAGTTAGACTATCTGGTAAGAAAGACAAATATCTCTTTCAGCTACATCTATACTAATAAAGGGTAATATGCTAATTAGATTGAGTCAACAGGCCATCTTATGGACATCCAACTTCCTTCTGGACAAAGCCATGGTGGTGGGGGCTGAAGCAGAGGCAGTTTGGAGCGAGATCAGGCTGACAGGGGCTGAGGGGTGATCAGGCCGGCAGGGGAGGGCAGTTGGGGAGTGACCAGGCCTGCAGGGGAGGGAAGTTGGGGGCGTTAGGAAGGCAGGCAGGTGAGTGGTTAGGAGCCAGTGGTCCTGGATTGTAAGAGAGATGTCTGAACGGTGATTTAGGCCTGATCCTACAGGGACCGGGCCTAAACCGGCAGTTGGACATCCCCCAGGGGGTTCCAAATTGGAGAGGGTGCAGGCCGGGCTGAGGGACACTCCCCATGCATGAATTTAGTGCACTGGGCCTCTTGTTAATCCTATAAGATGATTAAAAAAATCACATAAAAAGGGCAACTAATAAGTTAATTTTTCTGATTTCTGCTGCCAATGAAGAAAATACTAGTAACCCAGGAATTTTCAGCTTTTAATGTATTTCTAGAACCAGGCAACATGTTGAAGAGAGTTTTATGTTTTGTTTTGTTTTTTTAACTTCTGAAAGTTGAGTTTTGCATCATCCTATCATTATTTATGAAGTTATTGTCAATTAGGAAAGTTAAACACAAGGAAAATTAAAATCACAGGTTTAAAGACTAATTCTTAACAAAACATACACACTCGGAGATAAACAGAGAGAGAGAGAATTAATTGAGTTACCCTGATTTATTTTATATGAATCTCTGAAGGTGCTCACCAACACTAAGTTATCCCCAAAAGGCATTGTGTAGGGACTCTATAGCAGTTTTTCAAAACATCAGGGAAGCTGAACTCAGATCATTATCAAGCATTGCTGCAGGCACTGTTCAGCTGTGTGCTCTTCAGAATTCACCTAACAGCCCTGCAGTGCGTTTTCATTACTTTATGCACACATTGTCTGAGTTCAAATCCTACTTTGACCACTTGTTAGCTGTGTGATTTAGAGAGTGTTTTCTCTTTGCCAAAATGGGCATAATAATACCACCTAGCTCATAGATTCATTGAGATTACTTGAATAGTGCTCTATACTCATAATTTAGCTGTTACTATTATGAGAATATTATGGGTAACACCTAACTTAGAGAATTTTTGTGAGTAAATAAGATATAACATATACAAGTTTAAAGCAAGTTTTTGTTTCATTGTTTTGGTTTTTAGTTTAGCAGTTAGGACACTCCAGGTATTTATGCAGTTACTAGAGGCCTGTTGCACAAAGTGATTCGTGCAATAGCCCTTCCCTTCCCTTGGCTGCTGGCAACAGTTTTCCTCTGGCACCTGGGACCCAGGCCATCACTCTGGCTGGGCTCTGGCCAGAACCCCACCCCCCCCCCAGCGTCAGGCT
>NW_006300207.1:174667-175166 GCF_000327345.1 Myotis davidii | reverse complement strand
CCCCCCGCCAATCCAGGGGGCGTTAGGCCTCCCGGCCCCACTGATCCCAGGGGTGTGAGGCCTCCCGGCCCCGCTGCTCTGCAGGCTTCAGGTACGTGTGGCTACGCACCACTGCTTGGAGCCTAGTATGCAAATTAACCGCCATCTTTGTTGGCGGTTAATTTGCATATCGCCCTGATTAGCCAATGGGAAGCTTAGCGAAGGTACAGTCAATTACCCTTTTTGTCTTTTTTTTTTTTTAATATATTTTTTATTGATTAAGAAATTACATACCGTAAGAGAGGAATGGAGATATAGAAACATAAATGATGAGAGTGAATTATCGACCAGCTGCCTCCTGCATACCCCCTATCAGGGATCGAGCCCACAACCCAGGTGGGAATCAAATGTGACCTCCTGGTTCATAGGTAGACACTCAACCATTAAGCCACACCGGCTGGGCTGAGGAGCCAGGAGTTTGAGCATTAGTTAACCTGTGGCTCTGGTCCTGGGCCCCTTC
>NW_006300207.1:170820-172603 GCF_000327345.1 Myotis davidii | reverse complement strand
CTCTCCTGCAGCTTCTGCGGGTCTCAGTGTGCCTTTCCTTCCTTCTAGTTGTAGAGTTTACAGTCAGCCAGGCTTCCTGTGGTTCTGGATGAAGTCCGTATTGTTTCTCTGAGGTATTAATCAATTGTTGTGTGCGGCATTAATTTCCCGGTGTTTATCTCTGCCGCCATCTTAGTTTCTCCTACCCTTTTTGTCTTTTATTTGATAGGATAAACAATCCCAAATGAGAGTGGCTTAAATAACAATGTCTGTCTGGCTCACCCCCTATGGCCAAGCTCAGTGGTTGAGAGAAATGCCCAGTGGTCCCTCAGGATGAAGAGCTCTGCCATCTGTGTTGCTGACATCATCATGGTATGAGGCTTGGGTGTACCATGGTTAAGAGATGCTCAGCCACTCAAAAATATTGCTCTGATGAGGGGGAAAAATGGCAGTTGAATAGGCAGACTTGTCGAGCATCTCCTCCCAGTGCCAGACTGGAAATACAATTAAATTGGGGAACATTCACCTGGAATTACCAACTGAGGTTCAGCTGAGGAGACTTAATATCAAGAAAGCACAGAAAACACTGGAGATTGGATGGGAGGTCACAAGAAGAGCTGACCAGGCTTCCAGGGGTGGCAGGCCACTGAGCCAAGAGAGAGGAGGGAGCTTCCAGCTATAGGAGAGTCTGTTCCCTCATAAGATAGAGGCCTGGACCCAGACTGGGCTCCACAGCTTAGAGCATCAGAATCAGGAACAGCAGCCCCCATAACATCCAGCCATGAAAGGTGGCAAGGCTGCTGGTGGAGGCAGATTCCGGAGCTGGGAGACCAGAGCTAGTTGGAGAGAAAGCTGCAGTTTCTATTGTTTGTTTGTTGTTTGTTTGTTTGTTTGTTTTAAACTCAGAGCACAGGAATTTTCATTTGCAGCTACTCATCCAAGGCTTTGGTGCAGGGAGAGAGATGCAGACTCAAGGTACCTAAAGAGAGGCTGTGGTGCAAAGCATTATGAGAAGATGTAGAAAAGCAGTAGCCAGGAATATTTGGTTATAGGCCCCAAATTGAAATGGCCATTTTTCCTAAGAGGAGTTAGCCACTGCCAGTAGCCAGAGGGCAGGAAAAGAAGAAAAACAAAACAAAACACCCTAGGTAATACAGCCTGTCCAACCCTCAGAAGCCCTGCATGCCACACACTGTATTTTGATCTTTTCAGATAGATCAAAAGCAAAGGCCAAGCCTATAGGTTTGAACAGTCTCACGTGTGCCAGGGACTGGATTGAGGGAGGGGCTATTCCACCCCACTATCCAGGGAACCAGACTGGTACTTTCTCCACCTGGGAGAACTGATAAAAACTCCAGGTTTCCAGCCAACCCCACTGGTCTACATAAAAGGACCTCTGTCTAGCCAAGGGCAGAGTAATATTTTGGGACCACTTGCAGAGGAGTAGCTCTGGGACAGGAAAACACACCTACCATATTCTCTGAAGCTAAATAGCATCAATTCCCCCTAATGCCCTTTCAGAAACAGACTTTGGAGTGATTAAGATTGACAGCTGGTTAGCAGGCAAAGGTGGGCAGAGGTGGAGCCCAGGGAACTTGGCTGACCTAGCCCTCAACTCCATTGTGCTAACAAACCTACATTAGAGGGCAGATTGGACCTTCCTGCTTGCAGCCAATTCCTGTGGAGACAGACACAAACAGTGCATCAGTGGATTGCTTGGAATGTTAAGTAAGTTGCTGAAAGCCCTAGAAGAAAAGTTCCAGACAGTGGTTAGCACCTAACTACCTCACAGGAATCCCAGAAT
>NW_006300207.1:166910-170704 GCF_000327345.1 Myotis davidii | reverse complement strand
AACAGTTTTGCTCAAATAAACTCACAAAAATTCTTTACAGGTTTCAATGGTTTTTTACATTAACATGTGGAACAGGAAAAAATGCCTGTCATTCGCTGAAAGTGAAACAGCATCAACCTCACCTAAAGCCCTGTCAGAAACACTCTTGAGTGACTAAGATTGACAGCTGGCAGACAAGTAAAGACGGGAGGTTGGCCAGGCCTGCTTGCAGCCAAGGTCTGTGGAGACGGACAAAAGCACTGGACCCATGGATAGCTTCAAGCTTCAAGCAGGGTGCTAAAAGCCAAAAGACTGTGCTTGACAGTGGTTAGCACCCAAGTACCTCACAGGAATCCCAGAATTGGCAGACAGAACAGAAGAGTAGGATCCAAAGGATGTCCCAATGGAGCACTAGACTCTGTTAAAACTAATGCCTTGTACATTTTTTTTGGTTTAATTTTCTTTTTACATTTTTTTCTCTATTCTTTCTTTTTTCTCTTTTTTTTACACATAATTATTTTTTTCCTTTACTGATTAAGGAACTACAAATGTGTCTTTATTCCACCATTTTCCCTCAATCCCCCCAGCCCTGCCCTCACCCTCACCCCCTATTGTCTGCATCCATTGCTTATGCTTATATTCATGCATAAACGTCCTTTGGTTGATCTCTCCGCCTTACCTCCACCATCCCCTACCTTCCCTCTGAGGTTTGAGAACCTGATTGATGCTTCTCTGTCTCTAGATTTGTTTTTGTTCATCGATTTATGTTGTTCATTACAATCCACAAATGAGTGAGATCATGTGATATTTATATTTCTCTGACTGACTTATTTCACTTAGCATAATGCTCTCCAGCTCCATCCACGCTTTTGCAAATGGTAGGAGTTCCTTCCTTTTTACAGGAGCATAGTATTCCACTGTGTAAATGTGCCAAAGTTTTTTAATCCACTCATCTGCTGATGGGCACTTAGACTGATTGCAAATCTTAGCCATTGTAATTTGTGCTGCTATGAACATAGGGGTGCATATATATTCTTTCTGATTGGTGTTTCTGGTTTCTTGGAATATATTCCTAGAAGTAGGATCACTGGGTCAAATGGGAGTTCTATTTTTAGTTTTTTGAGGAAACTCCATACTGTTCTCCACAGTGGCTGCACCAGTCTGCATTCCCAACAGCAGTGCACGAATGTTCCTTTTTCTCTGCATCCTCTCCAGCATTTGTCGTTTGTTGATTTGTTGATGATACCCATTCTGACAGGTGTGAGATGATACCGCATTGTCATTTTGATTTGCAGCTCTCAGATGATTAGTGATTTTGAGCATGTTTTCATATGTCCCTTGGCCTTCCTTATGCCTTCTTTCAAAAAGTGTCTATTTAGGTCTGTTGACCATTTTTTTATTGGGTTGTTTGTCTTCCTTTGTTAAGTTTTATGAGTTCTCTGTAAATGTTGGAAATTAAACCCTTATCAGAGATATCATTGGAAAATACGTTCTCCCATGCAGTGGGTTTTCTTGTTGTTTTGTTTCTTTTGCTGTGCAGAAGCTTTTTATTTTGATGTAGTCCCCTTTGTTTGTTTTTCCTTTAGTTTCAATTGCCCTAGGAGCTGTGTGGGTGAAGATATTACTACGGCATATATCTGAGATTTTGCTGCCTGTGGATTCCCCTAATATTTTTATGGTTTCCCATCTTACGTTTAAGTCCTTTATCCATTTTGAGTTTATTTCTGTGTATGGTGTAAGTTGATGGTCTAGTTTCATTTTCTTTGCATGTGTCTGACCAAATTTCTCAGCACCATTTATTGAAGAAACTGTCTTGCCTCCGTTGTATGTTCTTGCCTCCTTTGTCAAATATTAATTGAGCATAGTGGTTTGGGTCGATTTCTGGGTTCTCTATTCTATTCCATTGGTCTATATGTCTGTTCTTGTGCCAGTACGAGGCAGTTTTGAGAACAGTGACTTTGTAATACATCTTGATATATGGTATTGAGGTCTCTCCTACTTTCTTCTTCTTTCTCAGGATCATTGCAGCTATTCGTTTTTTGTGGGGTTTTTTATTTGTTTGTTTTTGTGTTTATTCCAGATGAATTTTTGGAGAGTTCTTTCTAGATCTGTGAAATATGCTGTTGGTATTTTAATGGGGAGTGCATTGAATCTATAGATTACTTTGGGTAATATGGACATTTTAATGATGTTAATTCTACCAATCCATGAACACAGTATGTTCTTCCATCTGTTTATGTCTTCTTCTATCTCTTTTGTCAACATCCTGTAGTTTTCTGAGTAGAGGTCTTTTACCTCCTTAATTAAGCTTATTTCTAGGTATCTTAATTTTTTGTGTGTGCAATGGTAAATGGTATTTTTTAAAAAAAATTCTTTCTGTCAGTTCACTATTGGTGTATAAAAATGCCATAGGTTTCTTGGAATTAATTTTGTATCCTACTACATTGCTGAATTCATTTATTAAGTTTAATATTTTTATGGCGTCTTTAGGGTTTTCTATGTACAGTATCATGTCATCTGAAAATATTGAAAATTTTACTTCTTTTTTTGCAATTTGGATGCCTTTTATTTCTTCTTCTTGTATGATAACTTTGGCTAGCACTTCCAATACTATGGGGAAAAGGAGTGGTGAAAACAGGCATCCCTATCTTGTTCCTATTCTTAAGGGAAAAGGTTTTAGTTTTTGCCCATTGAGTATGCTGTTGGTTGTAGGTTTGTCATATAAGGCTTTTATTATGTTGAGGTATAATCCTTCTATTCACACTTTGCTGAGCATTTTTATCAGAAAAGGGTGTTGGACTTTGTCAAATGCCTTTTCTGCATCAATCGATATGATTACGTGATTTTTGTTTCTTGATTTATTTATGTGATGTATCACACTTATTGATTTATGGATATTGTACCAGCCTTGCATCCCTGGAATAAATCCCACTTGGTCATGTTGTATAATCTTTCCAATGTAATGCTGGGTCTGGTTTGCTAGAATTTTGTTGAGGATTTTAGCATCTATGTTCATCAGGGATATTGGCCTATAATTTTCTTTCTTTGTGGTGTCTTCATCTGGTTTTGGGATTGGGGTAATTCTGGTTTCATAGAAAGAGCATGGAAGTGTTCCTTCCTCTTGAATTTTTTGTAATAGTCTAAGAATGATAGGTTTTTTGAATGTTGGGTAAAACTCCCCTGTGAAGCCATCTGGTCTAAGGCTTTTGTTTGCTGGAAGCTTTTTTGATTACTGATTCAGTTTCATCAGTAGTTATCAGCCTATTCAGGTTTTTTTTATTCTTTCTGATTGAGTTTTGGAAGCTTGTATTTTTCTGGGAATGTGTTCATTTCATCAAGGTTGTCCAGTTTTTTGGAGTAGAGTTGTGCGTAGTATTTCTTTACAATCCTTTGCATATCAATAAGGTCAGTTATTACTTCACTTCTTTCATTTCTGATTTTGTTTATTTGGATCCTCACTCTTTGTTTCTTGGTGAGCCTGGTAAGAGGTTCATAAATCTTGTTTATCCTTTCAAAGAACCAGCTCTTGGTTTCATGGATCTTTTGTATTGTTTTGCTTTTGTCTCTACGTCATTTATTTCTGCTCTGATCTTTGTTATTCCCTTCCATATGGATACTTTGGCTTTTCTTGTCCTTTTCTTTCTAATTCTTTAAGTTGTAGGGTTAGATAGTTTATTAGAATTTTTTTTTTCAATAGGCCTGTAGTGTGATGAACTTCCTTCTCAGGACTGCTTTTGCTATGTCACATAGATTTTTAGGTTGTTACTAGAGGCCCAGTGCATGAGTTTGTGCACCAGTCGGGTCCCTCCGCCTGG
>NW_006300207.1:154826-166884 GCF_000327345.1 Myotis davidii | reverse complement strand
CCTCCAGAAGTTTTTTTATGTATTTGGATGCTCCTGTATTGGGTGCATATATGTTTACCAGAGTTATATCTTTGTGTTGATTTGACCCCTTTAGTATTATGTAGTGGCCCTCCTTATCTCTTTTTATGGCCTTTACTTTGAGTTCTATTTTGTGAGATATGAGTATCTCAACCCCAGATTTTTTCTCATTTCCATTTGCTTAAAAAATTTTTTCCCATCCCTTCATTCTCAGTCCATGTGAATCCTTTGTTTTGATGTGGGTCTCTTGCAGTCAGCAAATACATGGGTCATGTTTTCTAATCCATTCAGCTACCCTATGTCTTTTCATTGGAGCATTTAATCCATTTACATTTAATGTTATTATTGATAAGTACTTTTTTGTTGTCATTTTTATTCTTAATGTTTGTGTTTCTTCTTGCCTTACTGTTTCTTCTTTTTATAGCAGTCCCTTTAGCATTTCTTACATTGCTGGCTTGGTGGTAATAAACTCTCTTAGTCCTTTTTTGTCTGTGAAGTTCCTGATTCCACCTTCAATTTTGAATGATAGCCTTGCTGTGTATAGTATTCTGGACTTCAGTCCCTTGTTTTGCATCACTGCATATATTTCATTCCACTCACTTCTGGCCTGGTGTGTTTCTGCTGGGAAATCAGTTGATATTCGAATAGGTAACTTTCTGTCTCTCTCTGGCAGCCTTTAAGATTCTTACTTTGTTGTTGGTGTTTGCCAATTTAATTATAATGTGCCTTTGTTTTGGTCTTCTTGGGTTCATCTTGTTTGGGACTCTAAGTGCTTCTTGTATTTGCGTAGTTTTTTCCTTGCCAATATCAGGGAAGTTTTCTGTCAGTATTTCTGCAAACAGGTTTTCTATTCCTTGATTGTCTTCCTCTCCTTCTGGTACCACTATTATGTGAATGTTGGTTTGTTTTGTGTTGTCCCAAAGCTACCTTTGGCTCTCCTCTTGCTTTTTAAATTTTCTTTACAGTTGTTACTGTGTTTGTGTGTTTTTTCTACCTTGTCTTCTAGCTTGCTGATGTGGTCCTCAGCCTCTTTTAGTCTACTGTTTAAGCCTTCCATTGTGTTCTTTATTGCAGCAATGTAATTTTTCATTTGCTCTTGGTCTCTTTTCATGTTGGTGACATTCTCATTCAGCTCTTTAAAATTCTCATTGAGTTGTGTGTATTTGTCATCCAGCCATTTGAGCATCCTTATAACCATTATTCTGAATTCTTTATCTGATATGTTACTAGCCTCAATTTCATTTAACCCCCTTTCCGGTGACCTCTCTTTTTCTTTCCTTTGGGGATTGCTTTTTTGTCTTCCCATGTTTTGCTCTAACGTTTTAATTGTAGATCTGATTGCTTTGCTACCCAGGTTCTTTTGGAGATGGTGCTACTGGTGTGATCTCTCAGGTCTCATGGGCTTGGTAATCTAGCATAGCTCCCCACTTGAGCTATTTGAGTTCTCGATGTAAGCCTGCAAGCTGTAAAGGTGCAACTGCAGTGTCTAGAAGTCAGCAGCCATGGAGAGAGGTGTTCCAATTTTTGCTGTCTAGCGCCCTTGGTTGAAATCACATGTGCCCGGTGGGGAGGCATAGTGGCACCAAGGAACTATTTGTTGGGGTGGTAGCGCTCAGGAGGCCTGCATTCTGGAAAGGTGTGACTGTGGTGTCCAGAGGTCTGCAATTGTGGGGTGGAAAGACTCAGCTTTTGCTGTTACCTCCATGGTTGGATACACATGCCCCCAGTGGTGGCTTACAGGGGCACCCACAGTGTGTTTGCCAACAGGGTGTACTGATGCACTCTGATGGGCCCTGGTGCTGAAGCCACGGGATTATGGTGTCTGTGGGCAGGTATCCCAGAAGAGAGAATTCAGCGTTTCTACAGCCCAGCAGTGTGTCCCTGTTTGTATAAGTGCACGCCCAGTGGAGGCTCCAAGTGGTGCCCAAGGGCTGCTTGTGCAGTGGTGGGCTTGGGAGGCCTGCACACTGGAAAAGCATGCAACTGTAGTGTTCAGAGTTCTGCAGCTGTGGGGTGGGAAGACTCAGTATTTGCTATTGCACCTGTGGCTGGATAGGCGCACTCTCCCAGTGGTGGCTCACAGGGGCACCCACAAGTGCGTTTGCTAGCATGGCACACTGAAGCACTCTGAAGGGCCCTGGCACTGAAGCTGCAAAATCGAGGCGTCTCAATTGGTTTCAAGGGGCCTGCTCATTGGAAATGCGTGACTGTGGCAGTGTGTTTGCCAGTACAGAGCTCTGATGCACTCTGAAGGGCTCTGGTGCTGAAGTTGTGCAGCTGGGTTGTCTGTGGGCATTTATTCAGGAAGAGGGAATTCATAATTTCTACTGCGGGGCAGAGCACCATTGTCTGTACAAAATCACACCCAGCAGGGGCTCACAGTGGCTCCCAAGAGCTGCCTATCCAGTGGTGTGCCCTGGAGGCCTGAGCACTGGAAATGCACGAATGTGGTGCCCTGAGGTCTGCGGCTGGGGAGGGGGGAAGTTGCATTTACTGCTGCAGGAGCAGTGCACCTTAGGAGAGGAGGTCCAAGTGTCCACGGGTCTGTGGGTGGGGAAGCAGGATTTTGGCTGGAGTGGCTGCCAGGTCGTGGGCAATGTCCAAGGCCTGTCTGGGTGGTGGTGTTGATGAGTTCCTAGAAGAGGCAGCTCTCCCCTTCAAGATGGCATGGGCTCTGTGCCCAAGTCCTGCAGTCTGGGGAGTGCCTGCAGCGGTGGTAGTCTCTCCCTATCCAAGAAAGCCTGCTCGGACAGCCCCTGCTGCTCCTGCCAGATTTGACTGTCCCTCACTCATTCACACACACACCACACACATCCACACACTCTCCTTTCATCCCCTCATTCACTCACATTCTATCCCTCACCTCCGTCCTGCCAGCCACCATCTTTTTCTCTTTTCTCTTTTTAATTTTATTTTCTTTATCTATCTGATTTATTGATTTGTTAGTATTCTAGTCTCTGTTGTTTCATTCATATATCTAATTTTCCTCTTCTCAGTTCCTACACAATTTTTTTCACTACTCGTTTTTTCTTCTCTTTTCTTTCTCTCATTTCTTTTTCTCCTGCTTTCTCATCTTTTTTTCTTTTCTTATTTTATGTCTATCTGCTTGCTCCTCTATTGTCTGTTTCAATTTTTTTCTTCCTCCTTTTTTTTTTAAATACATTTCATTGATTTTTTACAGAGAGGAAGGGAGAGAGATAGAGAGCTAGAAACATCGATGAGAGAGAAACATCGATCAGCCGTCTCCTGCACATCCCCCACTGGGGATGTGCCCGCAACCCAGGCACATGCCCCCGACCGGAATCGAACCCAGGACCTTTCAGTCCGCAGGCCGACGCTCTATCCACTGAGCCAAACCGGCCTCGGCATCTTCCTCCTTTATTTAAATCATTTCCTTCTACTATTCCCTAATCCTTTATTCTTATTTTCTTTATTTCATCTATGCATCTACATATAGCTCTCCTTCTTTGTTGTTTTTTTGTTTGTTTCAGCTTTTTGATTATTTGTTTTGTTATTATCTCCTCATACTTTAATTCTTTTTTTCTTTTCTCTTACTTAATTCTCTCTTCTCTGGCAGTTGATTTTTTTGTGCTCTAGGGGACTTGTGTATGTTTTTATTTTGTTTCTTTTGTTTGGTGTTTTGTTGTGTTGTATTTTGTTTTGTTTGGTCAATAATTCCATTATAGCTGCATGACGTGGTCAGGGATGAACCACATATTCAGCTAGCCTTGGAGGAGACTACATCCACAAAAGGGACAATAACATTCAAGAACCACTACAATAGAAGAACCCAAATAAGTTAAGTAAGGAGATTTCCTAGAGCAGCCACTCAGGAGATATAAGAGACTGCACCACTGGGTCTCACAAACACCTACTACATAAGATCACCCCACAAAGTCTGGGAGGCATAGCAGTTTGATCTAACACATAGAAAAAAAAAGTGTCAGACAAAATTGGAAGACGGGGAGACAAAGAAAGAACCCCCAAATGAAAGAAAGGGATGAATTGCCAGAAAAGGAATAAAATGAAATGTAGGCAAACAATTTGTTAGATAAAGAATTCAGAGTAATGCTTCTTAAAGGTGCTCAAACAATTCAGTGAGAACTAAGAGCAACTAAATGACAATTATAAGGGACTTAATGAGAGCTACACCAACTTGAAAATAGAAGTTGAAACAATAAATAATAATCAATTAAAAATGAGGAATGACATAGCTGAAATAAAGAACATCCTGGAAGGATTCCACATTAGACTAGAAGAAACTGAGGAATGAATCAGTAAATTAGAAGACAAGGTAGAAAAAAACAACAACACCCATTCAGAGCATCAAATGGGAAAAATAAACATTAAAAAACAAGAAGAGAGTCTAAGGGAGTTTTGGAGAAACATGAAATATCACAATATTTGCTTTATAGTTGTTCCAGAAGGAGGAGAATCTGAAAGAGTAATAGAGAACTTGTTTGAAGAAATAATTGCAGAAAATTTTCCTAATCTGTGAAGGAAAAAAGCACTCAATTTCAGGAAATACAGGGAGTCCCAATCAAGGCAAACAACAAAAGACCCACACTGCGGCACATATTAATTAAAATGGCAAACATTAAAGGCAATAAAAGAATCTTAAAGGTTTCAAGAGAGAGAAAGAAATTTACCTATATGGAAACTCCAATTAGACTGTCAGCTGACTTATCAATAGAAGCACTTCAAGCCATAAGGGAATGGCATGAAGTATACAATACAATATAAGGGACTGAACCAAACACTATTCTATCCACTAAGGCTAACTTTTAAAATCAAAAGTGAAATAAAGAGCTTCACGGAACAAAAAAGGCTAAAAATGTTTATTACCATCAAACCAGCATTGCAAGAAATGCTGTTGTAAGAAGAAGAACTAGAGAGAAAGAACACAGGCACAAAGAATAATAATAGCAATATGTAAGTGCCTATCAATAATAACCTTAAGTGTAAATGGATTTAAGTGATCCAATCAAAAGATATATAGGATACTTGAATAGATAAGAAAACATAACCCACATATATGAGTTCTACAAGAAACCCACCTCAGAACAAAAGACTCACACAGAAGTTAAGTGAAGAGATGGGGGAAAAATGGAAATGAATCGAAAATGGACTTCAACGTGAGACCATAACAAGAGATAATGAAGACCACTTTATAGAACAAGAAGATATAACTCTGGTAAACTTTTATGCACCAATACAAGAGCATCCAAATATATATTAAAAACTTCTGGAGGATTTTAGGGGAGAGATTGACAGCAATACAATCATAGTAGGGGACTGTTAACACCCCACTGACATTACTGGAAAGATCTTCTAGACAAAAAAAATCAACAAGGAAATAGTGATCCTAAAAGACACCCTAGATCAGATGGAATTGACATTTTCAGAACATTTCACCCAAAATTACAGAATATACAATCTTCTTGGGTGTGCATGGATCATTATCAAAGATAGATCACATGGTAGATACAAACTAAGTCTTTACAAGTTCAAGAAGATTGAAATCAGATCAAGCATCTCCTGAGATCACAATGGCATGAAATTCGAAATCAACTACAATAAAAGTATGCAAAAGCTTGGAGGCCAAATAGCATGTTATTAAACAATTAAAGTGTTAATCAAAAATATCAAAGAAGAAATTAAAACTTCCTGGAAATAAATGACAATGAACACATACCAACCCAAAATCTATGGGACACAGTGAAAGCAGTGAAAGCAGTCCTGAAAAGGAAGTTAATAGCACTACAGGTCTACCTTAAAAAACAATAAAAACTTTTAATAAGCTATTTAATCCTACAACTTAAATAATTAGAAAGAGAGCAATAAGAATATCCTAGGGTAAGTAGAAGGAAGGGGAGGAAAAAAATAATAAAGATCATAGCAGAAATAAATGACAGAGAGACTAAAAAATAATATACAAAATGTCAATAGAGCCAAGAGCTGGTTCTTTGAAAGGATAAACAAGATTGATGAACCCCCATTCGACTCACCAAGAAACAAAGAAAGAGGGCCCAAATAACAAAATGAGAAATGAAAGAGATGAAGTAACAAGTGGCCCCATAGAAATACAAAGGATCATAAAAAAATACTATGAACTATTATATTCCAACACACTGGACAATAGGGACGGAATGGACATATTCCTAGAATAAAAATTTTTTCCAAAATTCAATCAGGAAGAATCAGAAACCCTGATTAGGCTAATAACAACTGATTAAATAGAAGCGGGGGAAAAATAGTCTGGATGGCTTCACAGGGGAGTTTTACCAAACATTCAAAGAAGAACTAACACCTATAATCCTCAAACTATTTCAAAAAATCTCAAAGGAAAGAATACTTCCAACCTCTTTTTAAGAAGCCAGCCTTATCCTAATTCCAAAACCAGATAATGACACTATAACAAAAGAGAATTACAGGCCAATATCCCTGATGAACTTAGATGATAAATCCTCAACAAATATTAGCAAATCAGATCCAGCAATACATTAAAATGATCATACACCATGACCAAGTGGGATTTACTCCAGGAATGCAAGGCTGGTACAATATTCACAAATCAGTAAATGAGATACATCACATAAACAAATTGAAGGAGAAAAATCACATGATCATATCAGATGATTCAGTAAAAGAATTCGACAAAATCCAACAGAATTTTTTAATATATATTTTATTCATTTTCTACAGAGAGGAAGGGAGAGGGATAGAGAGTTAGAAACATCGATAAGAGAGAAACATCCATCAGCTACCTCCTGCATACCTCCCACTGGGGATATGCCCGCAACCAAGGTACATGCCCCTGACTGGAATCAAACCTAGGACCCTTCAGTCTGCAGGCCAACACTCTATCCACTGAGCCAAACCGGTTAGGGCTCCAACAGAATTTTTTTAATAAAAACACCTGCAAAGTGGGAAAAGAGGGATCATACCTCAACACAATAAAGCCCATATATGAAAAAGCTACAACGAAGATCATACTTAACGGACAAAAACTAAAGCCACTTCTCCTAAGATCAGGAAAAACACAGGGATGTCCGCTTTCACCACAGTTGAATAACAGAGTGCTGGAAGTCCTAGCCACAGTCATCAGACAAGAAGAAATGAAAGGTATCCAAACGGAAAGGAAGAAATAAAATTCTCATTATACGCAAATATTGTATGTAGAAAATCCTAAAGACTACACCAAAAACATTACTAGATTTAGTAGAATTTGGCAATATAGCAGGAAACAAATTTAACACCCAGAAAATAATTTTTATACACCTATAATAACCACCCCATTGGCCCATGGCCCCACCCCCCATCCAGCTCTACCCCTGATTGGCCCCCCCACTCTGATCAGGGGCAGAGCTGGCGAGCCAACCACCTATGGCCCCTCCCCCAGGATGCTGGCTCCTGATTGGACTCCCACACCATTTGAGGGGGGGGCCAGTTGGCCCACCACCCACAGCCTCACCCCATGGCCAGCTCCGCCCCCAATCAGCCCCCCATCCCAATCGGGGGTGGGGCCTGCTAGCCAATTTCCCTCAGCCCCTCCCCCCAGCAGACCCAGCCCTGATCGGGCCCTGATCCACCCTAAGCAAAACTGCCATTATTTGCAGGTGACATGATATTGTACATAGAAAACTCTAAAGACTCCACCAAAAAAACTACTAGATTTAATAAATAAAATTTGGCAATGCAGCAGAATACAAAATTAACACCCAGATATCGATGGCATTTTTATACACCAAAACAAACTCTCAGAAAGAGAAACTAAGCAAACAATCCCATTTACCACTGCATCAAAAAAAATAAGGCACTTAGAAGTAATCCTAACGAAGGAGGTTAAAGACCTGTACTCAGAAAACTACAGAACATTGAAAAAAGAGATAGAGGAAGATATAAACAAGTAGAAGAATATACCATGCTCATGAATTGGCAAAATCAACATTATTAAAATGTCTATAGTGTTCCAGCAACTGGAACACCATAACAACTGAAATGACTGGTCACCATGACGCCCACTGTGGCCAGAAAACTGGCCAGCCAAACTCCTGAAGCCCCTCCCAACAGCCAGCCCTACCCCCAATTAGCCTATCTCACCCCAATCCGCTGCAGCCTCTTCTCCCACCAGGCCCCACCCCAGTTTGGCCCCCCTACCCCATTCAGGGGCAGGGCCAGCTGGCCAACCACCTGCGGCCCCTCCCCTTGGCCATTCCCTTTTTTGATGGGCCCCCACCACCCCATTGGCCCATGGCCCCACCCCCCATCCAGCTCTACCCCTGATTGGCCCCCCCACTCTGATCAGGGGCAGAGCTGGCGAGCCAACCACCTATGGCCCCTCCCCCAGGATGCTGGCTCCTGATTGGACTCCCACACCATTTGAGGGGGGGGCCAGTTGGCCCACCACCCACAGCCTCACCCCATGGCCAGCTCCGCCCCCAATCAGCCCCCCATCCCAATCGGGGGTGGGGCCTGCTAGCCAATTTCCCTCAGCCCCTCCCCCCAGCAGACCCAGCCCTGATCGGGCCCTGATCCACCCTATTGGGACCAGGCTGGCTGGACCCCACCCATGCATGAATTCATGCACTGGGCCTGTAGTATGGAATAAAAGTAGACCCCAAAAGCCTCAGCAATCTGGAGAATTCTCCTATTCTTTGTCTCCCCATGTTGGCTGCCTGTCTGGGTTTGTTTCTATATATTGGGTTGGTCTGCTACAACGCCCAGTATTGGTAGGGCAGGTGATCTGTGGAACCCAGTGGCACAGTCTTCCTTATCACCGCACCTGGATGTTCTAATAATGACCCTTGTCTGCATTGTGGGGGCCCTCCTGTTGTAATTGAGTCTTGATTTCTATTGACACATTCATGCCTGATTCCACTCCTCAGGCTGGTTGACAATGAGGCTAACCCCCCAAAACAGTATGAATGCTGCTGTGCAGGTTTTTATCACATGAAACAGAATTCACCTCAGCAGGGTTTGGAGCCTGTCAATATCTCCCTTTGTGATGCTTAATGTATTCTGCTCATTATTGACTGAAGCTGGCCACTGAGTTTACTGTTTCTGGGCCTCTGGCACAGGCCAATCTCAGAAGCTACAGGTGACTGGCCCTGAGGACCCTGTTTGGAGATATCAGAGATTTACAGCTTGTGGTTCCCTCTGCTGGGGCTGGATGAGTGTGGAAATACCAAACTATACACGAAGGCCTGCTTTTCCTAGACCTGGGCCCAGACGCAGGTTGGGCAAAGATTCAAAGTACCCAAAGATCTGCCTCTGCCTATAGGCTGATTTTTAGTTTCAGTCACTTAATAAGTCTTTGGATTTAGAGCTCAGCAGGGTGTAAACTCCACAGGTTAGGATCAAGAGGGTTTTCAATGGGTCAGGAAATTGCTTACACCTAAGGCTAAAATGCCTGGAGGTAAAGGTCTGTCTGAGAAAGTGAGCCTCTGCAGTTCAGGGGAATGATTCAGCACAGGAATCCAGGTTTCTATCTCCTCGGTTTCTTTCCCCAGAGATACCAACCTACCCTCTCCTCATGTCGGTTCTAATGCAATCTGCCCTCCCTCTACTGGAACCCAAGGTGAGGGGCTGAACACTAAATTTTGTGTGTTGGCCCTTTAAGAGGATGCCTGCATTTCCAGCCATCCCTCTCTGGCAGACAGAAACCCCACTTCTTTTCACAGCCAGATGTTGTTATAAGTGCAGCTTATCCAGTTCTGTTACTCTGGGCTGGGGAGCCTGGTTTGTGGTTTAGGCCCAGACTTCTCAGGGGCCTAAACCCCTTCATAGTTGAGATATCCATCTAGAACAGTGGTTATCAACCTTCCTAATGCCACAACCCTTTAATACAGTTCCTCATGTTGTGGTGACCCCCAATTTCATTGTTACAAATTGAACATAATTAAAGCATAGTGATTAATCACAAAAACAATATGTAATTACAGATGTGTTTTCCGATGGTTTTAGGCAATCCCTGTGAAAGGGTCGTTTGACCCCCAAAGGGGTCGCGACCCACAGGTTGAGAACCACTGACTGATCTAGAACTTCAGTTGCTGCCTGTGGGAGCCTGGCCAGCCCTTTTGTGACTCCACATCTCTTACCACTCTTAATGTGGCTTCCTCTGTAAATCCTTGGTTTTAAGAGTTCTCTCCAGCTAGTCTTTAGTTGATTATTCAGGATGATTTTTCTATATTTTAGTTGTAATTCTAGTTTGGTCCTGAGAGAATTTCAGTGTAGCTTGCACTTAATCCACTGCCATCTCATAATCCCATTTAGTCCATTCATATTTAACCCAGTACCTGATATTTTGGGGTTTAATGCATATCATCTTTACATTTTTCTATTTGTTCCACCTGTATTTTTTAATTCCTTTTTCTCTGTTTTCTTGTTTTCCTTTATGTTAGTCAACTATATATTTCTTCCTTTCTTTATTTTTCTATTTTGTTAATTCTTATACAAGGATATTTTTCCATTGATTTTTTAGAGAGAGTGCAGGGAAGGGGAGAGACAGAGGAAAACATCAATGTGAGATAGACACATCAATTGGTTGCTTCCCTCATACTCCACCACCAGGGTCAGGGATAGAGCCTGCAACCAAGGTATGTGTCCTTAACCTGAATCAAACCTCTGACATTTCAGTTTGTGGGACAACATTCTATCCACTGAGCTAAACCAGCTAGGTCAACTAATAAATTCTTAATATTCCTATTTCCCTCTAATTTTTTCTACTTTCTTTAATTATTCTCCAAGATAACTATTTTCTCAGACTAGAGGTTCCCTGAGGTATCTTCAACTGTTTACCATCTGATTAATTTTAACCCCATTTACCTTCCTCTGGCCCTTTTGCATTACTGTTATTTTGCATTTTAACTTTTACTTTCTTAAACCAAAGAAAACAGTATTATTGTATTTTTATTTTGTGGGTTAAATATTGACATTTTTTCTTATATTTACTGTGTGTATTACTCCTTATTTGCTTAAGACATTCCAAATTTCCATTTGGGGAAATTTTTTCTTCTTGAAGAACTTATTTTGACATTTGGTTTGTCTGAAAAAATTTCTATTTTGTCTCAATTTTTTTCAAAGATTTTTTTGGTAGATATTGAATTACATATATGAATTATTTTATTTCAATTATTAATGATACTGGCTGTTTTCTTTTTTCCTTGAAAGATTATTTTTTAAAATCTTTATTTTTGAGAGTACTACAGATGTCCCCCCTTTTGCCCCACATTTCCCTCCTTTCACCTGGTTTCCACCCTGTCCCAGGCCATCACCACCCTATTGTGGGTGTCCATAGGTAATGCATATATACATATAAGTTTTTTTGGTAATCTCTCCCTGCTCCCACTGCCCCTTCCCTCTGAGATTTGTCAGCCTGTACCATATTTCCATGCCTCTGGTTCTATTTTATTCATCAGTTTATTTTGTTCATTAGATTCCTTGCTCATTTATTTTGATTTTTAGATTCTATTGTTGATAGGTATGTATTTATTGCCATTTTATTTTTCATGTTTCTTCTGCTTCCTCCTCCTCCTCCTCCTCCTCCTCCTCCTCCTCCCCCTTCTCCTCCTCATCTTCTTAAAGAATACCCTTCAACATTTCATGTAATAATGGTTTGGTTGTGATAACTTCTTTAGCTTTTTTATTTTTGTCTGTGAAGTTCTTTAACTGACCTTCAATTCTAAATGATAGCTTTGATAGGTAATCTTGGTTGTAGGATTTTGCTATTAATCACTTTAAATATTTCTTGCCACTCCCTTCTGGCCTACAAAGTTTCTGTTGAGAAATCAGCTGACAATTGTAGGTACATTCTCTTGTAAGTAACTGGTTTTTTTTTTCTTGCTGCTTTTAAGATTCTCTCTTTGTCTTTTGCCTTAATTATGATGTGTCTCAGTGTGGTCCTCTTTGGATTCCTCTTGTTTGGGACTCTCTGTGCTTCCTGGACTTGTAAGTCTATTTCTTTCACTAGGTAGGGGAAGTTTTCTGTCATTATTTCTTCAAATAGGTTTCCAATATCTTGTTTTCTCTGTCCTCCTTC
>NW_006300207.1:149302-154762 GCF_000327345.1 Myotis davidii | reverse complement strand
CCATGTCTTGTGTCCATTGGTTAATCTTATATGCATGCATATAAGTCCTTCGGTTGATCTCTTAATCCCCCCCAAACCCTCCCCAGGCTTCCCACTGTAGTTTCACAGTCTGTTCAACGTTGCTCTGCCTCTGCATCTACCCCTGTTCATCAGTCTATACTGGTCCCCATTATCTGTCCCAACCTCGCTGGAGCAGTCCAAGCCTCACCGGGCCGTTTCAACCTCACTGGGGCCGTACCTACCTCACCGGGGCCATCTCGACCTCACCGAGGCTGCTTCAACCTCACCAGGGCTGTCCCGACCTCTCTTGCTGCTTTTAAGATTCTCTCTTTGTCTTTAACCCTTGGCATTTTAATTATGATGTGTCTTGGTGTGGGCCTCTTTGGGTTCCTCTTATTTGGGACTCTGTGTTTTCTGGACTTGTAAGTTTATTTCTTTTACCAGGTAGGGGATGTTTTCTGTCATTATTTCTTCCAATAGGTTTTCAATATCTTGCTCTTTCTCTTCTTGTTCTGGCACCCCCATAATGAGAATGTTGGTATACTTGAAGTTGTCCCAGAGGCTCCTTAACTATCTTCAATTTTTTATTCTTTTTCTTTCTTTTTGCTCTTCTGATTGGGTTTATTTTGCTCCTTCATATTCCAGATTGTTTATTTGATTCTTGGAATCCTCTACCGTTGAATCTCAATAAATTATTCTTTATTTCAGTTATTGTATGCTTAATTACTGACTGGTCCTTTTTCATGTCTGAAATTCTCACTAAGATCCTTGAAAGTCTTGCTAAGTCCCTTGAAGCTCTCATTTAGATTCTTGAGCAACCTTATTGCTCTTGTTTTGAACTCTGTATCTAAAGTTTGCTTGCTTCCATTTCATTTATTTATTTTCCTGGAGATTTCTGTTCTTTCATTTCATGTTTCTTTGTCTCCCCACAGTTTGGCTGCTCCCCTGTGTTTGTTACTATATATTAGAGAGAGCTGCTATGTCTCCTGGAGTTGGTAGAGTTGGCTTGTGTAGTAGTTGTCCTGTATGATCCAGTGGCTCAGTCTCCCCAATCACCTGAGCTGGGCACTCTAGGTGAGCCCCTGTGTGGGCTGTGTGCACAGTCTTGTAGTTGAGCCTTGATTGCTGTTGGCATCACTGGGAGAAATTGACTTCAGGACAATTGGCTGTGAAGAACAGCTGTGACTACAGTGGGAGAGCTGTTGTGTAGGATTCAACCTTATGGAGCAGGACTTGCTTCAGTGGGGCTTTGGTTCTCACTAAGTCTGCCTCTTGAGTGTGTCACTTGTGGATGTATAGAGTTACAATATGGTATAGTCTGAAGCTGTCCACCAGGTGCATACAGCTTGGGTTGGGTTGCAGCTTGGATGGAGCAGGTTCTCAAGGAATCACCAGGATGGAGAAAACAGTTTGAGCCAGGTTGATGGAAACTCAGATATGGCTGACAGTCAGCTCTGCAGCAGGGGAGGTCCCAGCACAGGAACAATGACCCCTGTTTGCACCCCTGTCTGGGGAAAAAGCTGCCCCCCAGTTCCTGCCCCAATGCCAAACAATCCTATCCTTATGTCCCTGGTTCCTTCAATGCCACCATCCAGTGCTGGATCTCAGAGAGAGCAGGATTGTGTATGTTCATGCACTGGCCCTTTAAGAGGTACTATCTGAGTCTCCAGCAGCCTCCATGTCACTTAGCCACAGCCCCTACTGATTTTTATAGCCTGAAGTTTTGGGGACTTCTTTTCCAAGTTTTGGAACCATGGGCTGGGGGGTCTGGTTTGGGGTTTGGACTCCTTGCTTCTCACAGGAGGCTTCTGCAGATGAGATATTCCTCCAGATTAAAAACACACCACCTGTGGGTGTCAGACCAGCTCATCCATGCCTCCACCCCTCCTACCAGTCTCAATGTACTTTCTTCTTTACGCTCTAGTTAAAGGACTTCCATTCAGCAAGCTTTCAGGTGGTTCTGAATGATGGTTGTTCTGTATTTTAGTATTAAGTTTTATGTGTTTGTGGGAGGCAGTGAATGCCAGCATTTACCTTTGCCACTATCTTTGTTCCTGAATATCTTTAGATACCGAATGTTTTTAAAGCGCTGAAGAAGTTTAGTATTATTATTTGCTTCTTTAAAGACTTTCTTTTTCTTGTTGCTCTAAAAGTTTCTCTATTTTGTCTTTTTTGGTGTTCAATAAGTTAGCTAAGATCTTCCTGTGTGTGCCATTCTAGTATTTAGCCTGTGTATGCTTCCTGCTCTTCTTGCATTAATGAGCTGATGCTATTTATCACTTTGAGAACATTCTCAGTACTTATCACTACAAACATTGTTTTTGTCTTATTCTCTTTTTTTTTTCTCTTTCTGGATCTTCAATTACATATAAATTATAACATTTCATTGTATCTCATGTGTCTCAGACAATTTTCCTTATTTTTCTGTCTATAATTTAATTCAGTTATTTTCTTTCTATATATAAAATTAAGTTTTACTTCACAAGGTGAAACTTTATACATACTCTTAAAATATGAAATTTTAAAGTTATTATCCAAGGCAATCATACAAAGCTGTTTACAGCAGCAATTAAAGAAGTGGTAACATTTTACCAGTGTAAAATGTCACAGAATTCAAACCACAATTTGGATTTTCCACAATTCAAGTGCTTTATCCCACTCAATAAGGTGTAGTCAGTTTTAATATAAAATTCCTCCTGTGAATATTCTGTTTTCAATCAAGTCTTTATCACACAGTAAGATATATGGCTGTGATGGTGATTCTGCAGTGCTTGTTTCATCCAACTTTATATAGCCACTAGAGGCCTGGTGCACAAAATTCGTGCACGGTAGAGTCCCTAGGCCTGGCAGATGATCAGGACCAATCAGGTTCCCCACCTCCCCACCACCTCTCCTCCTTCTCTCACTGCCAATTGGGGCCTGCTGGCCAGGGGGAGGTGCCGCAGGAGGTTTAAATCCCCAGTTTGGAATGTGCAGGAGGCAGCCGATCCATGATTCTCTATCATTATTGATGTTTCTATCTCTATTTCCCTCTCTGAAATCAATCAAATACATATTTTTAAAATGCAATGTTTTTAGAGGAAGAAATGTAGGGCAAGGAAGCTATTGGGAAAAAAAAGGACAGGGGGGCATTTGAGATATTGCTCACATTTCAAATAGGATAACACAAGGTGGTCCTCAGGGGGTGACAAGTGAGGAGTGGCAGTGGGTGGAGCAGGGCACTGCAGGCTGAGGAACGGGCTGTAATGACTAGGATGTCTGTGACAGTGACACTGAGCATGTGTTGGGGCCTTCGCTGGGATCATTCATCACCAAGAGGTTTTGATTCCGGATGGGAGGAGAAACACAGAGAACAGCCGACCTTTCTTAGCCTAGAAGGTGACACAGGTGGCAGGAGTGGAATGTTCTGCTTCCCTACAAATGTAAACAGTGTTTCCCTGGCTGGTTTGGCTCAGTGGATAGAGCATCAGCCTGTGAACTGAAGGGTCCCAGGTTTGATTCCAGCCAAGGGCACATGCCCGGGTTGCAGGCTCAATCCCCAGTAGGGGGCATGCAAGAGGCAGCCAATTAATGATTCTCTCTCACCATTGATGTTTCTATCTCTTTCTCTCCCTCTCTCTTCCTCTCTGAAATCAATCCTGCCACTCTCTGGCTGTGCTGCAGTGCTATTGGCTGGGAGGCTAAAGCCAGTTCCGAGCAGACTTAGTATACAAAGGGGTGGGCAGGAAGCTGGAAGCCGGAGCTGAGGTGGCGCGACCAGGCAGCACTGCATACACCATGGAGTGGGATGGGGAGAAGCTGTTGGAGCAACTGGCTTTGGAGTCAGAGGGGCTGTGCTTCCTGCATGTCACCTGTGAGCCATGGGACTAAGGGGAGCAGGGTGGGGGGCTCCGCCATGGTCGGTGAGCGGTCCTCCATGGTGTGCCAGCCGGGCCAGGCAAGGCCTGGGGAAGCTTTTCCCTCCTGAAGCCACTTTTCCCAGGGTGGCGGTGTCTGATCGCTTTTTTTTTCCAATTTTTTTTTATTGGAAAGCAAGCTCTGGACTTGCGGTTCCTGGGATCCCTGGGCCATAGCATGTGCCTCCAGGCCTTGCTGCTCCCCCTACCCCTCCTCCTACATTGAGCATCAGCCTAGCCTGTGCCCTCTCGCAATCCGGAACCCCTTCAGTGGTTCTCAACCTTCCTAATGCCGCAACCCTTTAATACAGTTCCTCATGTTGTGATGAACCCCAACCATAAAATTAATTTTCGTTGCTACTTCATAACTGTAATTTTGCTACTGTTATGAATTGTAATGTAAATATCTGATATGCAGAATGTATTTTCATTGTTCGCGACCCACAGATTGAGAACTGCTGCCTCAGGGGATGTCCGACTGCCGGTTTAGGCCTGATCCCCTCGGACGGGCATAAACTGGCAGTCAGACATCCCCTGAGGGATGTAGCAGTGCGCTAAGTGGCAGGTGGCCAGGGAGGAGCCCAAACCAGGGCCAGGTTCCACACAGCTCACGCTTATCCTGGCTTCTACATCTGCTGCCACCACTTGGTAGTGCTGCCACAGATCTCCAGCCATGAACCCGGCTTCTGGCTGAGCTGCGATCCCCCTGTGGGAGCACACTGACCACCAGGGGGCAGCTCCTGCGTTAAGTGTCTTCCGCCTGGTGGTCAGTGTGCATCATTGCAACTGGCCGACCGGTCGTTCTGGCCATTCCAGTCGTTCCGCCATAACAGTTGCTGGCCTTTTATATATGTAGATTCTCGCCCTAAACTGTACCCCAGCTGTTATTGACAAGCCAATATTTATTATCTTCTTTTACAACTTCAAAGCTATACCTAATCACCAAATTGCCATAATCCAGGTCTTCACTGCTATAGTCTGGCTTCTTCATAAAAACTATACTGGCTTGCATCTATAGCAACAGAAATGGGCCCCACAATTGCCACTGCCTTCATAAGGGACTTATCCTTCTGATGGGTGTCCACAAAGCCAGTGTTATTGGCAACAGAATCCTTGGACTTGTATTTGCAGGATTCAACCTTTGCATGATATGGATAGGATTTCTCTAAGCCCAAGCTTCCATTGTACTTAACATACTGTAAGGCATTATCCATTAAGCCACAATTGCAGCTCTCATTGCCTTGAGACTGATAGTAATCCAGAAGGTTCTGCTCACTCAATGGAATACATCTGCCAATTTTCCAGAACCCCTGTCCTTCTGGTGCACCAGTTGCATTAAAATCCCAACAAGAATTGCACATACCTTGTCATTCACACCCGAGAGCGTGTTGGGGGCGTGAGTGCTGGCGGTCGCCTGGGACCCGATCCTGCCAGCAGACCCTGACCCCCCTGGGCTGTGGGTGCTGACTGGCCTGCTACCCCGTGATCACCATGGCAATCGGGGGCAGAGAGAGCCCCGGCCAGGCCAGCCAGCACCCCCGGACCCCCCCGGGCTGTGGGTGGC
>NW_006300207.1:130284-148571 GCF_000327345.1 Myotis davidii | reverse complement strand
CTGTACATACCCTGGAGCCCTCCTGTAGTCCCTCTGGCTGGCCAACCTCCCATGTCCTTCCTCGGTCTTGATCTAGCACCGGTGGGGTCTTTCGGCCTGGACTGCACCCTCTTGCAATCCAGGCTGAGGCGACCCCCACCTCCGAGTGCATGAATTTTATGCACTGGGCCTCTAGTCAAATATAAAAGTAGATATTTTATTTAGTGATTCTTAATATTTAAGAGGGCAATTTTTAAAATAAACTTTTATTGTTAATAGTATTACAGATATCTCCCCTTCCCCTCCATCCTTCCAGGCACCCCCCTTTTGGACAAAGCCATGGTGGCGGGGCCAAGGCAGAGGTGGTTAGGGGCTATCAGGCCGACAGGGGAGAGCAGTTAGGGGGATCAAGCCAGCAGGGGAGAGCAGTTAGGACAATCCCGCTGGCAGGGGAGAGCAGTTAGAGGGGTCAGGCCAGCAGGGAGAGCAGTTAGGGAGATCAGGTCAGCAGGCAGGTGAGCAGTTAGGAGCCAGTGGTCCCAGATTGCAAGAGAGATGTCCAGCTGCCAGTTAGGGGGATCGCAGGTATCGAACCCAAACCAGCAGTCAGACATCCCCCAAGGGTTCCCCGATTACAGAGGGTGCAGGCTGGGCTGAGGGAACCATCCCCGCCCCCGCCCCCCATGCACGAATTTCGTGCACCGGGCCACTTGTGAAATATAACCATTTTAATAATTTATAGAACTTTTGATTCCAGGGTAGAAAAAGCAGGAAATATATTTCCCTTACAGATTAGTTTATTCTCTAACTTCTTTGGTCCTTGGGTGTGGTCAGCAAATGACACTAATTGGATTTCTGTTATCAGTGTCCATAGTACATTGACATAAGCTATTTACCATCTGGTTATAGACTCAGATTAGGGAGGCAAAATGCAAATCATTTACTCTCAAGTGTCCTTGGTTTAAGGAAGATAGGATTTAATAGATGGCTCCAAATTGCTGTTTAACTGTCTTAGTTTCCCTATTCTACTTTTCCTGGTTACTGGCCTGTGTCATTTACATACCTTCCTTTTGACATGTCTCTTCAGAAAATTCTACAACTTTCACAAACTTTCTACAACTTCACAAATCTTTCTTTTCTTCAGAAACCTTACAACTTTCAAAAATAACCAGCTTTAGAATCCACTGTCTTTTTCCTTCAAAATGCATCTCTGTGCCTCATGTTTTATTACACCAAAACCATAATTTATAATTAGTTAGAATTATTAACTCTTAGAAACCTTAACTTTTAAGTGGCATGTAAGTAATTAACACTCCTCAGATTAACAATACATTCACATTTTAAGAGATATTTCAAATAAAATACAGGACTTATTCATTAACAGATTCAAATCCACCCCCTAGATTCTCCATAAGAGGCAAACTCAGATTAATTAATGTTTCAGTAGTATTTAATACAGCAAACTGCTAAGTTTTAAGTTACCAAACACTTTTTAAAACTATGTTTAGGCATATATAATTACCACTGAAAAAGCTTTATCATATACCCTTAATTTTAGATATATTTACTTTGCCTTAACAACTTTGAGATTTTAAAGCTAATTATTATTACCCAAGGCATTTTCCTGAAAATTTTGTAACAGAGATAACTCACTGGCCTTCAGTGATTTTAATGTTAAAGTACTATTTATTATTATTATTTTTTTACAAAAATGGGAGTGGCCCCCCACTGCTATTTCTGAAGCTGGCTAGAAGGCACTTCTACAAGTTTGATCCTCCTAGGAAAAAGTCTTGAGGGGTTTAAATGATTATTTACCCAATTTTTTTCTTTCTGAGTAGACTAACAACATGATACCTTACATAAGAAGAGGTCTTAAAAACAGAAACAGAAAAACCCCTACAGTAAATAAATGAATACTCATAAAAGGGTGGACTGGGAAATTAGCCTTAGAATCTTCAAACTAAATCCCTCAAAGATAAGAAAGCAAGCAAAGAACATCAATCTGCAACCAAGTTACATTATAGGCAGACAAGAACTTTCACTAGCTATGAGATGCCAGTAACCGATGACCTGAGAGGGAGACCAGGAAGGGCTTCAAAGATGAAAAATTCTTTTTTTAAAATAAAAATCCAACAACTTTTATTGTTTAATTATTACATGTCCCCTTTTTTCCCAGGTTAACCCCCACCCCCATGGCTACTTGCACCCCCTAGGGCAAGTCCCCACTACCCCAGTGTCTGTGTCCATTGGCCATGCTAATATGCATGCATAAAAGTCCTTTGGTTGATCTCTAATCCCCCTCCCCTGCCTTCTCCCCAAGTTTGGATGTTCTGCTCAGTACCACCTTGTCTCTGGATCCATTTTTGTTCACCAGTTTATGTTGATAATTATATTCCACATATGAGTGATATTTATCCTTCTCAGACTGGCTTATTTTGCTTAGCATAATGCTCTCCAGTTCCATCCATGCTGTTGCAAATGGTAAAAATTCATCCTTTTTTACAGTAGCCTAGTAATCCATTGTGCAGATGTACCACAGTGTTTTAATCCATTCATCTGCTGATGGGCATTTAGGCTGTTTCCAAATCTAAGCTATTATAAATTGTGCTGCTATGAACATAGGGGTATATATATAATTTCTGATTGGTGTTTCTGGTGGTGTCTTGGGATATAATCCTAGAAGTGAGATTATTGGGTCAAATGGGATTTCCATTTTTAACTTTTTGAGGAAACTCCATACTGTTTCCAGAGTGGCTGCAGCAGTCTGCATTGCCACCAGGAGTGCACGAGGGTACCTTTTTCTTCACATCTTAGCCAGTACATGTCATTTGTTGATTTGTTGATGACAGGTATGAGATGGTACCTCATTGTTGTTTTGATTTGCATCTGTCCTATAATTAGTGACTGTGAGCATGTTTTCATATGTCTCTTGGCCTATTGTATATACTCTTTCAAAAAGTGTCTACTTAGGTCCTTTGCACATTTTTTGATTGGATTGTTTATCTTCCTTTTGTTAAGTTGTATGAGTTCCCTATAAATTTTGGAGATTAAAACCTTATCTAAAATAGCATTGGCAAATATGTTCTCCCATACAGTAGGCTTTGTTGTTGTTTAGTTGATGGCTTCTTTTCCTGGGCAAGAGCTTTTTATTTTGACATAGTCCCATTTGTTTACTTTCTCCTTAATTTCCATTGCCCTAGGAGCTGTACTAGTAAAAATATTGCTATGAAATATGTCTCATATATTTTGCTGCCTATGGAGTCTTCTAATATTTTTATGGTTTCCTGTCTTACATTTAAATCCTTTAACCATTTTCAGTTTGTTTTGTGTATGGTGTAAGTTGGTGATCTAGTTACATATTTTTGCATATATCTGACCAAATTTCCCAGCACTATTTATAGAAGAGACTGTCTTGACTCTTCCAGATGAATTTTTGGAGAGTTTTTTTTAGGTCTGTGAAATAGGCCATTGGAATTTTAATGGGGATTACATTAAATCTACAAATTGCTTTACGTACTATGGACATTTTAATGATGTTGATTCTACCAATCTATGAACACGGTATATCCTTCCATTTGTTTATGTCTTCCTCTATCCCTTTTTTCAATGTCCTATAGTTTTTTGAATACAGATCTTTTATCTCCTTGTTAAGTTTATTCCTAGGTATCTTAATATTTTTGTTGCTATGGTAAATAAGATTGGTTTTTAGTTTCTCTTTCTATGAGTTCATTATTGTTGTATAAAAGTAGTCATAGATTTCTGGGTGTTAATTTTGTATCCTACTACATTGCTGAATTCACTTATTAAGTCTAATAGTTTTTTGATGGCATCTCAGGGTTTTCTATATACAGTGTCATGTCATTTGCCAATAATGACAGTTTTACTTCTTCTTTTCCAACTTGGATTCCTTTTTTCTTCTTCTTGTCTGATCGCTTTGGCTAGCACTTCCAAGACCATATCCAACAGGAGTGGAGAAAGTGGGCATCTTCTCTTGTTCCTGTTCTTAGGGGAAATGAGTTTAGTTTTTGCTCATTGAGTATGATGTTGGCTGTAGGTTTGTCATATAAGGCTTATTATTATGTTGAGGTATGACCCTCTATTCCTACTGTGCTGAGAGTTTTTAACAAGAAAGGGTGTTGGATTTTGTCAAATGTTTTTTCTGCATCGATTGACATGATTAATTAGTTTTTGTCCCTCAACCTGTTTATGCGATGTATCGCATTTATTGATTTGTGGATATTGTACCATCCTTCCATCCCCAAAATAAATCCTATTTGGTCATGGTGTATGTTCTTTCTAATGTGATGCTGAATCCAATTTTCAAGAATTTTGTTGAGGATTTTTAGCATCTATGTTCATCAAGAATATTGTACTGTAGTTCTCTTTTTTTGTGGTATGTTTATCTGGTTTTGGAATTAGGTTAATGCTGGCTTCATAGAAAGAGCTTGGAACTGTGCCTACCTCTTGAATTTTTTGGAATAATCTTAGGAGGATAGGTTTTAGTTCTTATTTGAATGTTTGGTAGAACTCCCCTATAAAGCTGCCTGCACCAGGGCTTTTGTTTGCTGGAAGATTATTGATTACTGCTTCAATTTCTTCAGTAGTTATAGGCCTGTTAAGATTTTTAGATTCTTCCTGATTGAGTTTTGGAAGGTTGTATTTTTCTAAGAATATGTATCAATGATGAGAGAGAACCATTGATCGCTGCCTCCTGCACGCCCCCTACTGGGGGATCGAGCCCACAACCCAGCATGTGCCCTTGGCCGGAGTCAAACCTGGGACCCTTCAGTACACAGACCGACACTCTCTCCATTGAGCCAAACCCGCTAGGGGAACACACCTTCAGTTTTGAATGATAGCCTTGATCGGTATAGTATTCCTGGATTCAGTCCCTTGCTTTGTGTCACTTTGCATACTTCATTCATTCCCTTCTGGCCTGGTGTGTTTCTGTTGAGAAATCAGTTGATATTCTAATGGGAGATCCCTTGTAGGTAACTTTCTGTCTCTCCTTGGCAGCCTTTAAGATTCTTACTTTGTCATTGGTGTTTGGCAATTTGATTATGATGTTTCTTGGTGTCTTTGTTTTTGGGTTCAGCTTGTTTGGGACTCTAAACTTCTTGGACTTGTCTGAGATTTTTCTTCCCAATATCAAGGAAGTCTGTCATTAATTCTGCAAACAGGTTTTCTATTCCTTGCTCACTTTCCTCTTCTTCTGGCACCTCTATTATGTGGATGTTGTTTCATTTCATGTTGTCCCAAAGCTCTCTTAGGCTCTCCTCCTGTTTTTTAAGTTTGTTTGTTTGTTTTTGTTGTTGTTGTTTTTGTCTGTTTTGTTTTGTTTTTATAATTGCTGCTCTGTTTGGGTGTATTTTCCTACCTTGTTTTATAGCTCACTGTCCTCAGCTTCTCCTAGTCTACTGTTGATGCTTTCCATTGTGTTCTTTATTGCAGCTATGTCATTCTACATTTCTTCTTGGTTCTTCTTCATTTCTTCCTGATTCTTACACATGTTGTTGACTTTGTCTCCCATTCTTTTCAGTGTCCTTATGACCATTGCTCTAAATTCTTTCTATGACAAATTTCTTGCCTCCATTTCATTTACTTTCTTTTCTGGTGATTCTTCCTTTTTTTTCATATGGGGGCTGTTTCTTTGTTTCCCCATTTTCACTCCTCTAAGGTGCCTAGTTATGTGTCTCACTCTCTACCATGTTGACCAAAAGGCACAAAGTTCAACTTGAGAAGACACGGCAAAGAGGGAACAAAATAGGAATGTATCCACGACACCGATAACCCCAAATAAAGGTGACCACCAGAGAAAAGAGAATTATGGGAGAGAAAAGAGCATAAAAGATGGTATTGAGAAAAGGAAAAATCTTAAGAGAGAAATAAAAAGAAGGGGAAAGAAGGACAAAGAAAAGAAAAAAATATATATACGTATATATGGGGAGAAAACTCCACAAAACCAACAACTAAACCAAAAATTTCAAACAACAAACACCCAGAAAAAAAAAGGAGAGGAGCTGAATCTGAAGAGGCAGAGCTTATTTACAGAATGTAAGGTAAAGGAATTGAATGAAGTGGGGAATGGCCATGATTCAATATAGAGGAGGTAGAAAGAGAATGAGTGTATAAGAGAAAAGTAAAAAAAAACCCACAAAATACTCAATAAAAAATTAATTAAAAAATAATAGTAATTAAAAATATATATTCTAATACACACACACACACTAGAGGCCTGGTGCACAAAAATTCATGCACTGGGGCGATCCCTCAGTCTGGCCTGCTCCCTCTCACAGTCCAGGAGCCCTCAGGTGATGTCCTAATGATGACTTAGGCCTGCTCTCCATGGGGAGTGGGCCTAAGTCACAGTTTGGCCTCCCTCTGTGGGAGGTGACCAGCCAATCAGGGGAAGGTACTGCTCCCATGACCCCCTCACTGCTGTTGCCTCTGGCCTCCCTCTGAGGGAGGCAACCTGGTGATCAAAGTATGAAAAAGGGGGAAGTGAGGAAAGAAGGTTTGGCATAAAGGAATAAATGAGATAAAATAAGGATTAAAAATAAAATAAAATAAAATAAAAATAGAATTCAGAACACTAATCCAAAAAACAAACACAAAACAAACAAAAAATGTTAAAAAAATAATAAAAGAAAAAACAATTTTTAGTTTCTTAAATAAAAGATTTTTTTAAAAAAGTGAAGTAGTAAAGTTCATTTGATTCAGCTGAGTATTTAATGTCCCATGGGGGCTGGTCTGAGACCCCTCTCCACTGTTCTGACTGCCATGTCTCAGCTTCCTGCTAGATAGCACCGTGTTGAAGCTCCCAGTGAACCACAGCTCCTCTGTGTCAGATGCCATAGCCTTGGTGTCAGCCAGGCGGGGCCACTCTGCCTGCTTTGTTTGTCAGCCTGCTTTCAGTTATATTTGCACAGGTGTCTATTTCTGAAACTGCCTATAGGTGGCGGTGTTTCTGTATTAGTTTCTGGGACCAAATGGCCCCTTAGCCCAGTCCCCAAGGGCTCCCTGGGGGTATTTCAAATCTTTGTTTCCCTTCCAAGTTCAAGGCTAGGTGCGGCTGCACTGCTAGGAGTTGCCTGTTCTTCAGGAGAAATATGTCTGTTCAGGATTGGAGGGATCGGATTGTCCCAGAGCTGGCCTCCTGATCACCTCTCCCTACTTTGTTCTCCAGCTTTCACAGAACCACCTTCTCCTGCACTGCAGCCATGGTGAGTATAATTGAAAGATCCTGTGTATTGGGTTTAGCAAGTAAAAGCAAGGAGATTATAAAGACAGAGCCACTGCACTGCTGTATGTTTCTCTCCCCTTGGCACTGTGTGACCAGTGCAAAACTTCAGGCAGCCTTCCTGGGCACAGCCTCCCACAGCTGTGGACTAGGATCTAGATTCCCTGGCTGCCAGCAGTCCTGTGGATACCCTTCCACAGTCAAGCGCTACCATTGTCCCCAAGGGACAAAGTGTTGGTTCAGCATAGTCCAGGCTGCATGCGTTTCTCCCTCAAGCCCAGATACCCAGTCTCACCAGTTTCCAGGCTAGCTCTGACCTTTCTGTCCATGGATTGCCTCTCCACCTGTGTTTAATTTGCCAATTCTGGGTGGATGTTATTCGATTCAGCTGTTTCTTCTATCTGCTCCTAGAGAAGGCACCGATCCTGTCTGCCTATTTGGCCACCATTTGTCTCCCCCTGGACAAACTGTTTTCCTCCCCAGAGATTAAAAATTCTTGGCAGCCACTGGGACATTCCTGCGATCCCTGCCACATGTCAGCCCACCACAAGTAGGTGGAGCCTCCAGCAAAGTAAAATATGCCTCATCTTTACACAAATTAAACCAAACAACAAAGATACATAAAACAACAATCAACAGACACTCATATACAGGTGCGCATGACACACAGACAAGACTTAACAAATCAGAGTTCTTTTCATGGATATTTCAGATGTTTTACATTGCCTGGGACTTACAGCCAGAATAAGCCCAGAGAGTTCCCAGGTGGGGTGGCCAGTGAACACCCACAAACAGCCTGTTGTTCACAGACCTCATCATATTCTGCTCTCCATAGCAAATATTGATTGGCATCTAAAGTCATTTTAGCCAAATAGTCCCAAGGCATTTTCAGACAAAGCATTAAGGAGTCCTTTTGTAAACAGACTGTTAGTCCCATTTTCTCTAGTTGATGAGATTTCCCACACCAGGGGGTGGAGGATCAGGGCCTTAGGTATTATAGGCTTTACAGGCTCTACCTCAGGAGGAGGAAGTGGCAAATCCTCCTGGCATTCTGTAAGCTTTTGGTCCTCAATATGCAGTGGGCATAATGCAGCACGACAAGAGTCCACATAGTTAAAGATGACAAAGGCACTCATTTTCCCTAGGCCTGATTTCTCTTTAAATTCCTACCTACTTGTTCCCAGAGATCAACATTTAATGTTCTATCATCAGGGAACAAAGGATTATAAATTATAGGCACCATTGGCTTTTAATAACTTTTTAAGTAACAGAGAAATGTTACTCAGTGGACAGTTGCTGTCCTATTGTGAAACCTTAGCTGAAAAACAATTCCCTAGAACTTGGAAATCCCAAGTAGGCACCAATGACTACTGTGGAGTTACTTTCGTTCCCTTCCTCTTCGTTTTCGATGGTTCCTCCAGGTCTTGTTGCATTCCTTGGTCCTCCTCACACGGGGCGCCACCTTGCCAGGGCTGACCAGCAGCCCCTGAACCACGGATGAACAGATTACTCAGACACAGTTTGACTGTGAAAGAGAGGGCTAAGGGGCTCCTGGCTCTAGTGGCCAGAGCAGCCTTGATTGCCTGCCTCATTAGCCTTTTATTGGAATTTTTATCTTTAGATACAATCAGTAGGGTGAATAACCTTGGGAGGACACATGTGTTTACATTGTCCTCTAGGGAAGGGCATCCAGAGATTAAGCATAAGGATTCCAGTAAACACCCGGGGGTCTGCACGTGCACAGACTTGTTTGGAAAGGTCAAGTAATAATTAGAGGCACTGCCTTTGACACTGGCCTAAGTCTCCCCTAAGTCAGAATTCCAATAAACAGGTAAGGAGACCTCCCACAAACTGCCCTTTTATCAGAATGTCCTCCTCATAAACTTTCCAGCCAAGTCTCATGCTTCCCAACAGAGTGGCCACTGACGATAAACCTGGGTAGAGGGGGGTAAAGGTGAGGGTAAAGGTGTGGATAATGGAGGACATCTGTTATACTGTCAACAGTAAAATAAATGAATAAATAAATAAATGAATGGAAACAAATAATAATACAAAATAAAAGATGAAAGCCTCCCCCCCAAAAAAAGTATATTGTTTGAGTGAGTGGCAATGGGAAGACTCAGAGTGTGATCCAACCCCAATACAATACCCACAATAGGCCTGTTTCTCTGGTTTTGTTTTTTTTTAATATGCCCCTAAGAGCTTTGAGTCTGGGAAACCATTTGCTCCCTGCCCCAGCCACCTAAAATTATGGTGAATAAGTTTCTAAGGATTTTTATGAGTTATAAATACATGTCTAAGTGACATTTGTCAGAGTACTCTATTAATGACATATCATCACTGAGATATAACAACTCAGTGGTATATTTGCTCACTTGCTCATTTATTTATTCACTTAATATCCATTAATTATTTACAGTGTGCCAGACACTGTTTTACAGAAAACTGGACATATGCCTGAGTTCTGCTTTCCATGTTTAATGACACAAAAATAAGAAGAGATAATTAAAATATAGCTGCCATCTTACAGGAAGCTGTGAAAGTCAACAGCTAACTTAGTCTAAACTTGGGACAAAAGGTTCATAAAATAAATCCTTCTTTAGGACATGTTAGTTGAGCAGTCTTAATATTATGGTTTGATTCATGAAACTACTGAGGACCAATTCATGAAACCTCTACACATTGCCTTGCCAAGCCAGATATGGGTACTGATTAGTAAATATATTATAGCTACCAGGTCATTGGCCCATATGTTTTCCACCCACCTCTGGACGAAAGGGGCCACATGCTAACCTAACAAGCTCAGGGAAGGCCTGCATGGCAGTCTTGCAAACTCAAAGATCTAAAGTAACCACAAAGGATAGTCTGAAATTAAACTTTAACTAAAAGCAGTTATGGTAGGTAGTCACCTCCTAGGCTGGTAACTTCCCTGACAAGGTCAATCCTTACCTTAACTGAGCTTATTGTCTTTTTGCATCTATAATGACATATTATTGAAATGTCAGCGTAACTTGTAACTTCCCTTTTTTTCCCCCCAGACTCCTCAGGGCACAACCAAATGCCCTGCACCAGGACAAACTACCATAAATTCCTTAATTGTTATTGTTATCCTGTTAATTGTTGACTGTTAACTATCCTGTACCCATCTAAGTAAAAGAAGTATGTGTCTATCATTTTACTTTTTATTTATTTATTTTTTAAAATATATTTTATTGATTTTTTACAGAGAGGAAGGGAGAGAGAGTTAGAAACATCACGCTCTATCCACTGAGCCAAACCAGTTTCGGCTATTATTTTACTTTGTACATAATCCCAGAGGTCTCCCCAAACCCCCCGCCCGCTTTGCTTTCTCCTGCCTCTCTAATCTATCACCAATGGATTTCAATAACCCACATATGTCTCCTCTTTTGATTGCAATGTATAAAAATAGATGAAAAACCACCATTCTCCAGAGCATTATCCTAATCTGTTGAGATTATGCTTCCTGGCAATTGTTGACAGTTTGGCTCAAATAAATTCACAAAATGTCTTTACAGGTTTGAATGTTTTTACCATAACATATCCTATGTCGCTCCCTTTAAGGTGAAGGATATTTAATAGCTCTTTGGGGCATATAATGGAGAAGGTAATAAAAAGTGACCCTGAAAATGTGAATACCTGAATATATTCTTGCTCTGTCAGCTGAGAGGCCTAAAAGCAATTAAACTCCAGGAGCAGTGAGCACACACGGTGCCAAGATCCTAGTTTCTAACACTATTCTCTAGTGAAAAGAACCTGTGCTCTTTGAAGAAACAGATGATTTCAGGGCTGAGACAGAAAATATCAAAGATAAGCCTGGTCATGTGTAGTGCCAGTACATAAGGTAGTGCTTACAAAATCCACATGACAATGATGGAGTTATGTCCAAAGGGTCATATAAACCAATTGAAAGTGCTCCAATGGTCAAATCAGTGCGATCTGAACAACTAACATCTAACACAGTATCAAATCATAACTCAATTCTTTGAATAAATATCCATATTGATATTTGTAGATTAATGATTAATTGCATAAACAACTAAATGTAAAAGAATAGCTAAACCCTTGCAGAGTATTTTTATATAGTTTATGAAACCATGGTTCCTTGAGGTAGAGCATATCTTCTCATCCCTTAAGTTTGGGCCATGCATAGTAGTGTTATTCTAAGGAGTGATGTGAGGGAACCATAACCTGTGGATTGCTGATAGCTCCAAACAGGGTACTAAGAGCCAGTCACACACAGCGTCAGACATTGTCCTGCACTAGAAATTGGGAGTCATAGCACATCTACCTAATACATAGACACAAACCCAAACAGGCAGTCAAAATGGGGAGACAAAAAACAAAAAACAAACAAAACAAAACAAAACAAAAAAACAAATGAAGGAATAAGAGAATTCTCCAAAAGAAGAGCCAAATAAAATGGAGATTAGAAATTTATTAGATATTGAATTCAGGATAATGATGGTAAAGATGCTCAACAGTAAGAGAAAGATATCACAACTATGAAAAAATGACATGGCACTAATAAAGAACACATTGGAAGGAATACAAAGCAGATTAGGAGAAGTCAAGGATCAGATCACTGAACTAGAAGACAGAATAGAAAAAAATCAGTCAATTAGAGACCCAAAAAGAAAAAAAAATAATTTAAAAACTGGAGGACAGTTTAAGGGAGATATGGGACACATAAAAAGAAAAATATTCACATAATAGGAGTGCCAGAAGTGGGAGGAAGTGGGAAAAGGCTAGAGAATGTTTTGAAGAAAAAATGGCAAAGAACTTCCCTAATCTACATGAAGGAAAAGGTCACACAAGTTCAGAAGGCACAGAGAGTCCCAGTCAAGAAGAACCCAAACAGACATAATAATTAAACTGCCAAAAATTAAAGATAAAGAGAGATTCTTAAAGGCAGCAAGAGAAAAGGAGCTCCCATATGCTGCCAGCTTATTTTTCATTAGAAACACTCCAGGCTGGAAGAGCATGGAATGAAGTATTCAAGGTAATGGAAAGCAATTATCTGAAACCAATATTACTATAACCAATAAAGATATCAATGAAAAATAGATGGTGAAATAAAGAGTTTCCCAGACCAAAAAAAAAAAAAAAAGGCTAAAGGAGTGTATCACCACCAAATCAGCACTGCAAAGAAAAAAAATGCTAAAGGGAATGCTGTAATGAGAAGAAAAAATATATAGAGGGAGAAACATTGGCATAAAGAATAAAATGACAATAAATAAATACCTATCAATAATAGGTAAGTGTAAATGTATTAAATGCTCCAATCAAAAGTCACAGGGTATATGAATGGATACGAAAACATGACCCAACTATATGCTATCTACAAGGGACCCACCTGAGAACAAAAGATTCACACAGTATGAGAGTGAAGGGGCAGAAAAACAATTTTCCACGCAAATGAAAATGAAAAAAAAGATGGGGTGGCAATACTCACATCTGACAAAACAGACTTCACACTGAAGGCCTTCACAAGATAAAATAAAGGTCTCTACATAATACTATAGGGATCAATCCAACAAGAGAGTATAACCCTGGTAAACATATATGCACCCAATATAGAAGTACATAAATATATTTTTAAAAAACTGCTGGAAGACTTTAAGGAAAGATTGACTAAAATACAGTCACCAGAGGGGACTTTAGCACCTCACTGACTTCACTAGATAGGTATTCTAGGTAAAATCTTAACAAGGAAACAGTGACTCTAAATGACACACTGGATCAAATAGATTTAATTGACATTTGTCAAACATTTCACCACAAATCTGCAGAATATACATTGTTCTCAAGTGTACATGGATCATAAAAAAATAGACCACATGTTAGAATACAAATCAAGTCTCTAATGTTCAAGAATATTGAAATCATATCAAGCATCTTATCAGATCACAATAGAATGAAATTAGAAATCAACTACAGTAAAAACACTCAAAAACATTCAAACATATGGAGGCTAAATAAAATGTCATTAAACAATGATTGGGTTTCCATGACATTAAGGAAGAAATAAAAAACCTCCTGGAAACAAATGAAACTGAACATACAGCAACCCAAAATCTATGGAACACAGTGAAGCAGTCCTGAGAGGGAAGTTCATAGTACTATAAACCTACCTCAAAAAACAAGAAAAATTATTAATAAACTATTTAACTCTACAACTTATAGAATTAGAAAGAGAATAATAAGAAAATACCAGAGTAAGTAGAAGGAAGGAAATTATAAAGATCAGAGCAGAAATAAATGACATAGAGACTAAAAAAAAAATGCAATAATTCAATGAAACCAAGAGCTGGTTCTTTGAAAAGATAAACAAGATTGATGAACCTTTAGCCAGACTAAATAAGAAAAAAACCAGAAAGGACTAAAATAAATAAAATAAAAATGAAAAGTGAGAAGTAACAACTAATACCACAGAATTCCAAAGGATTGTAAGATAATGCTATGAACAACTATATGCCAACAAGCTGGACAATATGGATGAAATGATCAAATGTCTAGAATAATAGAATCTCCCAAAACTGAATCAGGAAGAATCATAAAACCTGAATATGATAATAACAACTGATTAAATAGAAGCAGTAATCAAAAACTCCCAGCAAACTAAAGCCTGGTCTGGATGGCTTCACATGGGAGATTTAACAAACATTTAAAGAAGAACTAACACCTATATTCCTCAAACTATTCCAAAAAATCTACAAGAAGGCCAGCATTATCTTAATTCCAAAACCAGATAAAGACTCTACCAAGAAAGAGAATTATAGCCCAATATCCCTGATGAACATACATCTAACATTCTCAACAAAATATTAGCAAAATCAGATCCAGCAATTTATGTAAAAGATCATACACAAGGACCAAGTGGAATTTATTCCAGGGATGCAAGGCTGGTACATTATTTGCAAATAAAAAAATTGAGAGACAAGATATAAACAAATTGAAAGACAAAAATCATATGATCATATCAATAGATGCAGAAAAAGCATTCAACAAAATCTGACACCCATCTAGACTAATAAAAGGGCAATATGCTAATTAGACTGGACATCTTCCAGATGTCCTTCCAGACAAAGTCACAGTGGCAGGGGCTTCCTGAGGCAAAGGTGGTTAGGGGCTATCAGACAGGCAGGGGAGGACAGTTAGGGGTGATCAGGCCAGCAGGCAGAGGCAGTTTGAGGTGATCAGGAAGGCAGACAGTGGTTAGGAGCCAGTGGTCCTGGATTGTAAGAGGGATGTCCAACTGCCAGTTTAGGCCTGACCCCACAGGAACCTCTCCCAAGGGGTTCAGGATTGGAGAGGTTGAAGCCCCGGGCTGAAGGAACCCCCCCCATGCACAAATTTTGTGCACTGGGCCTCTAGTCTTATATAAGAAAAGACTAATATGCTAATTGTCTGGTTGTCTAGTGGCCGGTCAACCAATCAAAGCATAATATGTTAATGATATGCTGAAGCTACTCAACTGCTCGCCATGTGAACTGACCACCAGGGGGCAGATGCTCTGACTGGTAGGTTAGCTTGCTGCTGGGGTCTGGCCGATCAAGATTGAGTGAGATAGGCTGGACATGCCCTGGAGCCCTCCCACAGGCCCTCCCTGGCTGGCCAACCTCCCGGGTCCCTTCCTGGCTGGCCAGCCCTGTTTGGCACTGGGCAATATGGGGCTGGACATGCCTGGAACCCTCCCACAGTCTCTGCCCAGCCCAATCATGCACCGGTGGGGCCCTGGGCCTGGCCTGTGCCCTCTTGCAATCCAGGACCCCTTGGGGGATGTTGGAGAGCCAGTTTTGGCCCCATCCCACAGGCCACTCCCCTCAGGAGGGCACCAGATGTAGGGCTCATGGCTGGTGAGCACTGCTCTGTCAGCACAAGCCTCTCCCAATCTGGACTGATTGAGTGCGAGCCCGCAGCAGGCTGGTTGGGTGCGAGCCCATGGCAGATGCAGTGGGACCAGGATGAGCGGGAGCAGCAGGTAGGAGCTGCAGGCAGCGTTCAACTCTGGGTTTTGGCCCTATCCCCTCAGGCCACCCAGAGGGGCTCCGCCCATGCATGAATTCATGCACAGAGCCTCTAGTTTTTCAGAAAAGCTCTCAGCAAAGCGGGGATGGAGGGATTATACCTCAACATAATAAAGGCCATATTTGACAAACCTACAGCCAACATCATACTTAATGGGCAAAAACTAAAACCATTGAACAGAAATAAAGCAAGGAAGTCTGCTTTCACCACTCTTATTCAAAAGAATACTGAAAGTCCTAGCCACAGCAAAACAACAAGAAGAACACATAAAAGGCATCCAAATTGGAAAGGAGGAAATAAAACTCTGATTATTCACAGATGATGTGATATTTTACATAGAAAACCCTAAAGACTCTACAAAAAACTACTATATTTAATAAATGAATTTAGCAATTTAAAAGGATACCAAATTAACACCCAGAAATTGATGACATTTTTATATACCAATAATGAATTCTCAAAAAGAGAAATCAAACAATCCCATTTATAATTGCAACAAAAAATAAAGATATACTATATAATTAAAGCCCAGAGACCAAAATGGTGGAACGACCAGAACAACCAGAGACCAGAACGACAGGGAGCACTGGCCCCAGCTGGCCACACCCCCCAACAGGGACCCCCACCCCAACTGGGGGTGTGGCCAGCCTGAAAACCTGCCATGGTCCCTCGTCCCAGCCAGCCCCACCCACCAGTGGGGACCCCCAACCTGATCTGGGGCCCCCATCAGGTCAGTCCAGCCAACCCCCACCCATGCACTAGGCTTCTATCCTATATAATAAAAGGGTAATATGCAAATTGACCATAATGGCAGAATGACCAGAACAATTGCTTGACCAGTCACTATGAGGTGCAATGACCACCCCTCGGTCCCTTTCCCCGGCTGGCAGATTCCAATCACCTGATAGAAAATGGGGACCTGGGGTGGATGGCAGGGGACATGGGTGGTGGCAGGCCAAGGCTGCCACCCCACCTGTTGCCCCACACACAGAGAGAAACCAGTGGAAGGGGCAGGGCTGGTGAGCATGCGGGATGGTCAATGTCTTGGTCCCTTCCCCCAGCCGTCAGGCTCCGATCACCTGATGGCAAACGGAGAACCAAAGTGGGTGGCAGAGGGGGGTAGGGCCCTGATCGCAGGCTAGGCCTAGGGATCATGCTCATGCACAAATTTCATGTGCCGGGCCTTTAGTTTAGGAATAAACTTAACCAAGATGGTAAAAAGACTTGCACTTAGAACACTACAGGACATTGGAAAAAGAGATAGAGGAAGTTATAATCAAGTAGAAGAATATACTATGTTCATGGATTGGTAGAATTAACATCATTAAATGTCCATACTACCCAAACCAACCTATAGGTTCAATGAAATCCCTATAAAAATACCAATGGCATATTTCACAGATCTAGAACAAATACTCCAACAATTTACATGAACAAGAAAAACCCTGAATAGCTGCAGCAATCTTGATAAAGGAGAACAAATTTGAAGGAATCACAATACCAGATATCAAGTCATACTACAAAGTCACTGTACTCAAAACAGACTGGTACTGGCATAAGAACAGGCATCTAGATCAATAGAACAGAACAGAGAACGCAGAAATTGACCCAAGCCATTACACTCTTTTAATACTTGAAAAGGGAGACAAGAACATACAATGGAGTCAAAACAGTTTCTTCAATAAATGGTGTTGGGAAAATTGGACAGATATATGCAAAAAAATAAAACTAGACCACTAACTTACACCACACATAAGAATAAACTCAAAATTATAAATGTAAGTTTATAAAAATCTTAGAAGAAACCATGGAAATGAGTATGCTATTTCCTCAAAAAATTAAATATGGCATTGCCAGTTGACCCAATGATCCTACTTCTAGGAGTATATCCTAAGAAACCTGAAAATCCAATAAGAAAAATGTATGCACCCCTATGTTCAGAGCAGCGCAGTTTACAATAGCTAAGATCTAGAAACAGCCCAAGTGTCCATCAGTAGATGAATGAATTAAAAAAAAAAACTGTGGTACATTTACACCATGTAACACTATGCAGCAATAAAAAAGAAGGGTATTTTGCCCTTGAGACAGCCTGGAGTAACCTGGAGAATATTATGCTAAGGAAATAAGCCAATCAGAGAAAGACAAGTATCATACGATCTCGCTCATATGTGAAATCTAATGAATAAAACAAACTGATGAACAAAATAGATCCAGAGACATAGAAGCATGGAACAGACTGTGGAATCTCAGAGGGAAGGTAAGGGAGGATAGGTGGGTTGGAAGGAATCAACCACAGAGCTTGTATGCATATATGCATAACCCATGGACACAGATAATATGGTAGTGAAAGCCTGTGGCAGGTGTCAGGGTGCGCTAGAAGAGGTCAAGAGGGGGGAAGGGACACATGTAATACTTTCAATAAAAAAAGATTTAATAAAATAAAATATTTAAATTTGATTTTAAAAAAGGAGTTCCAAGTTTATAATTCCAGGAAAGGGCTCTTTTTTGGTGGCAAGAGTGATGTGATTGTGATCTTTCATTCCCTCTCTCTTAGGGCTTCTCCCTCCTTTCCCCGTTGAGAGGCAAGATGTCAAAGGGAGCTCTGTCATATGGACCCCTAACTCTGGGATAGATGTGGATATTCTGAAAGGGTGAAGCCTCAAAAGGGGAACAAGCTGTCACTATCCCAGAATGCCTGGTTACAGATCATGATGATTACCCTGCAGTTGCTTTCTATCTAGAATTAAATATATATACTCTCTCCAAAGAAAGGATAATTTTTTGTGAGACTTATTTTTAAATCACCCTTTGTTCTTTGAGTACACAGTGACGACATGTTTATAGTCGTAAAAATATAGTACAAGTAGGAAAAATAGACCATCTTTTGTCCTCACTTAGACAAACAATGAACATTTAGAAAGTTTTAGGTTGCTTCTGTCAAATCCCAACACCACTACATGAGCTATGGCAACCCAAAGCTGTGGTTCCAGCTCTAAGATGGAACCTCTGAGTCAGTCTC
>NW_006300207.1:126802-130273 GCF_000327345.1 Myotis davidii | reverse complement strand
GAACCAGCCTGAAGGTCAGCCAAGGTGAAGAAATAGCTTTGGGATGCATCATCAGCTTTCCCCTCCCTGGGGGAGGCACCTGTCCTCCTGGCTGGTGCAGGGCCAGATGCACTGTAGCATATTATCCTGTGGATCTGCTTTCCAGTCTCCAACTGCCTCTGCTCTCACCAACCCTTCACTCTCCCAACGTGACAGCATCTCTGTGCCAGCCCTGCATGTCTGCTCGCTGATATCCAGTGTGGTTTTCTTTCTGGTATATTCATCTCACCAGTCTGACTACTGTACGCTCTATGACTAAGCCGAACTACACGTGGCCTGGCACTTCTTGGGGTGCTTAACTGATCCATGGTCCTTGTATGCAGGCATCTGACCTCAGGGGATAATTGTGTGGGAAGTCAGTTGTCCTTATCAAACTCTAGAGGGCTGGGACAGGAGGGGCTAGTGGAGACAATTCAGAAGGATGCCGAGTGCCTTCTAATAGCCCCTACACATATCCTGTAAATAATGTGTACTGCTTTTTGACTTGGGTGTCTGAAACCGCAGAAAATTACCACTGATATGCGTTATCTTCCTGGTGACAATATTTTGCTCCAAAAGTGCTGAATGCAGGTGATCAGGTCACGTTCATGGGAAAGTATGGTGCAACATCACAGTTCTTCCACAGTGATGAGCAAAAGTCTGTTAGTCAGTGCCCACTTTCTTTCCCACAATTTCTAAAGGGAAGCTGCTGGACATAGGCCATGTGCCAGTGCCGGTTGTTAAATATTTTGAGCATCACTCCTGGGGGTGAGAGCACCATGGGTGGATTGGATTTGAACCTTTGAAGAGGGATTGGTGTGTATATTTTTTGATGACTTACAAAATGGGAAACCATTGATCAAGATTTTTCCTCTTCGTGCTCTCTGAATGTCTTCAAAAATAGTAGTCAGTGTGTGTGTGTGTGTGTGTGTGTTTGCGTGTGCATGCATGCGCATGTGCAAATATAGATTTCCTACTTGTGCTATATTTTTATGACTATAAACATGTCATCACTGTGTACTCAAAGAACAGGCACAGTCATTCAATGAATGCACCATATAACAAATATAAATTTTCCTGGGTATACTGAAGTATTATGCCGAGATAAAACAGTTTCAAAGAAAACAATATGCAGACTATTTATCAAGAAATATTGCTGAGCCCTGACTGGTTTGGCTCAGTGGATGGAGCGTCGGCCTGCGGACTCAAGGGTCCCGGGTTCGATTCCGGTCAGGGGCATGTACCTTGGTTGCGGGTACATCCCCAGTAGGGGTTGTGCAGGGGGCAGCTGATTGATGTTTCTCTCTCATAAATGTTTCTAACTCTCTATCCCTCTCCCTTTCTCGCTATAAAAAATCAATAAAATATATTTTTAAAAAAAAAGAAAAAAAAAAGAAATAGTGCTGAAACCGGTTTGGCTCAGTGGATAGAGCATCGGCCTGAGAACTGAAAGGTCCCAGGTTCTATTCCGGTCAAGGGCATGTACCTGGGTTGCGGGCACATTCCCAGTGGGGAGTGTGCAGGAGGCAGCTGATCGATGTTCCTCTCTCATCGATGTTTCCAACTCTCTATCTCTCTCTCCCTTCCTCTCTGTAAAAAATCAATAAAATATATTTAAAAAAAAGAAATATAACTTACCCCAATTAATATTATGCCATCAATGAGGTTGTCACTGATTTTAAAACTGTTTAATCCATTATACAGATGCAATAAACATTCATTCTTTCATTTATGCTTCTTCCTAAGTATATTTTTAAATACACTCCTTTTCTTCATTCCCTTTAATTGGATTTCAATACCTCAGCTATTATGATTACTTTTTTTCCTCTCTTTTCAATAAGTGGAAATTTTTAAAAAGTAATCTTTATTTTTAAAAATAAATAAATCTATTTTTTTATTAAATTAAATTATTAATTTAAACAATAATCTCTAACAACCTAAGGTGTCATTATCTGAACTTTAAAGAAGAAACTAATCTTTACTTTAAAAAATTTCACCCTGCTCTGGCCAGGTGCCTGAATTGGTTGGGGTGTCATCCCATACACCAAAGCTTATGGGTTTAATTACTGGTCAGGGCACATACCTAGGTTGTGGATTTGATTCCTGGTCAGGGATCTGTGGACGGCAACCAATCGATGTTTCTCTCTCATCTCTCTCTCTCTCTCTCTCTCTCTCTCTCTCTCTCTCTCTCTCTCTTCTCTCTCCACTTTCTTCTCTCTCTCTCTCTAAAAGCCAATAAAAAATCCTCAAGTGAGGATTAAAAAGTTATTTATTTTTAAATTTCACCATGTAATGAAAACTGTGCCATTACTACATTAGGAACTACTGAATCAAAAAATCAGCCAAGTAACTGGGATGATTGTCATATGTCCTATCACCTGTAGAAGGTCTGATGCTTCTTCCCACTATTAGAGAAGAGGGGAAGCCCATACAAAAGAGTCAGATGACAGACTGAGGAATCTCAGAGGAAAAGGGTGGGTGGGTGGGCAGGAGGATTTAACCAAAGAGCTCAGGTGCATGCATGCATGCATAATCCATGGACACAAACAATAGTGCAGTGAAGGCCTGGGGAGGGCAGGCAGGGAGGAAGGGGTCAATGAGAGGAAAAGCAGGAATATCTGTAATACTTTCAACAATAAAGATAAATTTTAGCGGAAACCGGTTTGGCTCAGTGGATAGAGCGTCGGCCTGCGGACTGAAAGGTCCCGGGTTCGATTCCGGTCAAGGGCATGTGCCTTGGTTACGGGCAATTCCCCAGTGGGGGATGCGCAGGAGGCAACTGATCGATGTTTCTAGCTCTCTATCTCTCTCCCTTCCTCTCTGTAACATATCGGTAAAATACATTAAAAAAAAAAAACAATAAAGATAAATTTTAAAAAGAGGATAGGCAGATGAAATATACCTGCAAAAATCCTTTTTAAAAAAGAGACTTCTTTTGAGGATGATTCTGGGGTAAATGGTGGATTCTTCACAGGGATTTAAAACTTCCTATTCAGTATGAGAGATTCCGGCTCAATGTAAAGTTTACTTGGTAAACCACCTGCTCTCAGATAATCATCATATTAGTCACTGAAAGATTTTATCAATATTTTTTAATTTGTGTATAAAGGATTCCAGAATATCATGCCGTGCACTGGTCACAAGGCACAGTCATTTACTGAATGTACCATACAACAAATGTTCTTGTCATTCACTGGTCCTCCTTTAGAAGTAAAATAAATTGACTTGATAATTTATCCTTTCAGGATAATATTTACAATGTATAATAAGGGTACTTTCTAGAGCAGTGATGGTGAACCTATGACACGCGTGTCAGAGGTGACACGCAAACTCATTTTGGGTGACACGCATCGACAGAGACAAAAAAATTGCATAATTCAAACATCTGTCTCTTGCAACGGCCAGAGTTGGGGAGCCAGACCAGCTAGGGCAGGAGCCTCTTGAAGTGTCTCC
>NW_006300207.1:117741-126571 GCF_000327345.1 Myotis davidii | reverse complement strand
TACATTAATTTATTTTTGCAGCCTTGTGATGGAGAATTAAAAAAATAAAAAAGCAAGATTGAATGATAAAGGAAGTGGAAGTAGCAGTAGCCGACCCTTTCAAGACATAGGGACCGAGATGTACGGGATTGTCGACAGAAGCAACAGATCATTGTGCATACTGTGTAATGAAATGGTAGTAAGCAGAACGTGGAATGTAAAGAGACATTCTGAAACTAATCATTGTCAGCTGTTGAAAGAAAGTATCGATGAAAGGAAGGAATACATTTCTAGGCAGCTACACCTCTATAAAAGTCAATCAAATTCCATCATTAAATTTGTAAGATGCTCTACAAATTTAACCTCAGCAAGTTACTGTATTGCTCACTCCATAGCTCAGCATGGAAAAGCCCTCAGTGATGGAGAATTTATTAAGGAAACATTTCTAAGATGTGCACCAGCTCTATTTCACGATATGATAAATAAAGATATTATTAAAAGAATTTCTGAGTTACCACTCAGTAGAAATACTATCAAAGACAGAATAATAGATCTTAACAAAAACGTATACCATCAATTTAAAAAAGACTTAAATAGTTGTAAATATTTTTCTCTTGAAGAAACTACTGATGTCACATCAAATGTTCAGTTGGCCATTATTGCTAGATATTCTGATGATCTCACAATGAGAGAAGAGTTGATAAAGTTAGAGAATCAGTGCCAATAAGTACATCAGGAAACAAAATACGTAAGGTTATTATAAAAACATTCAGTGACATATACATTGATATCTCTAAAATTGTGTCAGTCACGACAGATGGGGCACCAAATATGGTGGAAAAAAATGTGGGATTCCTGAAATTGTTTATGGAAGCTATTAGACATCCACTTGTACCTTTTCATTGCATTATCCATCAGGAGGTGTTGTGTGCCAAATCGGGATTATCAGAATTGAATGATTTAGTGTCAGTTGTAACAAAAATTGTGAATTTTATAGCTTCTCGACCCCTTCACAAGCAAGAATTTTCTGCACTTTTGCAGGAAGTTAATTCAAACTACAGTGGACTACTAATGTTCAATAATGTGAGATGGCTGAGTTGAGGTAAAGTACTTGAGCAATTTGTGGAGTGCTTTGAAGAAATTACGGTATTTATTGAGAATAAGGATCTGGCAAATTTTCCTCAGATCAATGATCATAAGTGGGTCAGCAATTTGATGTTTTTTACAGATCTCTCTGTTCATATGAATGAACTGAACTTAAAATTACAAGGTTTTGGCAAAAGCATTGACGTTATGTTTGGATACATCAAATCTTTTGAAAGTAAACAAAATTTTCAAGCGAGATATTGAAACTAAAACTTATAAGTATTTTTTTCGGATTAAAAAAGTATTTCGAGAAGGCCACTACAACGAGTGTAATGGAGTCCATACTTATGTACCAGAATATAGTAAACTCGTTATTTGAACAGTTCAGCGAAAGATTCGACCAATTTAGAAGCCTAGAACAGACCATTAAAATAATTAAGTATCCAGATATAGTTGTTTACAGTACTTTGGAATTAAAGGACTTCCAATGGATGCAAATTGACGATTTAGAGATGCAACTTGCAGATTTTCAAGGTAGCATTTGGACTCGTGTTAGTTGACTTATAGTCGAAACTTGAAAATCTGGAACGAAATCGTTTGAATAATGAAGAAGAGTGCAACTATGAACAAGAAATTTTGAGTGCTTGGAACAGAGTACCTGACACTTTAAGTGACATAAAAAATCTAGCGATGGCTTCATTAACAATTTTTTCATCAACATTTTTGTGAGACTTTGTCCTCAGCATTAAATAATATTAAAATGAACAAAAGAAACCAGCTAACAGATGAAGTTAGTGGCGCTTGCTTGGCCTTGAAGTGCACCAAGTATGAACCTGCAATCGAAGAATTAACAGACAAACTTCAGCACCAAAACAGTCACTAATTTCTACTTTTCGTACCATTTGATTATCATTGTTTTTATTATTATTTTTTCCTAAATGTACATTGTTTTTCTGTTTTTGTTCATTTTATACATTTTTTGGTTGATTTTTCTTTGTTAAATCGCATTTAAATATATAAAATAAATATCAAAAATATAAATCATTTTTTACTATGGTTGCAAATATCAAAAAAAAAATATATGAATGTTTCTATACGTGACACGGCACCAGAGTTAAGTTAGGGTTTTTCAAAATTTTGACACGCCAAGCTCAAAAGGTTCACCATCACTGTTCTAGAGTAAACTGAAGTAGGAGCTATAGAAGTGGTGGCAGAGCTGAGTAAAATGTTAGTAATTTCCTCTTATCTGACTATACCTCTGCTATTTGTCTGGGAGCCTAGAATTCTGCATTGTACATGGAGTCATAGTTAATTATTAACTTTATATTTGTACCTTGCAGATTATTTTTTCACAGTAAGCTTGGATTACTTGTTTGATTAGGAATCAAGAAAAAATAACAAAAGCAACACAAAAGTTAGAAAACAAAAATAGAACAGTCATATTGGGGAGAAAATTAGGTTTAGAAGATGGTAGGAATAATCTGTGCATGTGTGTAACTTGCATAATTTCTTTTTGTGACCACAAGTATAAAATGAGCCAAAGTATGATGTAGCAGCCAAAAAATAAATATAAATATAATATGAACTTAGGTGTATTTTTGTTTTTGTTTTGTTTTTACAGAAGAACACTGTTGTGACCAAGGGTGTTAATAATTCTACTGTTCTTTACTAAGTCAAGCCACTTGAAGCATTGTTCTCAATTTCTTATTACTACTCTAGAGGCTCGGTGCACAAATTCATGTACAGATGGGGTCCCTCAACCTGGCTGGTGATCAGGGCCAATTGGGGCCATCTCACCCAGTCCCTTGTGGGGCCAATAAGGGCTGCCCAACTGTGGGGAGGGACCTCGGGAGGTTGGCAAGCCATGGGAGGTTGGCTGTGAGAGTGCACTGACCACCAGGGCGCATATCCTGCATTGAGCGTCTGCCCCCTGGTGGTCAGTGTGCATCATAGCGACCAGTTGATCAGTCGTTCAGTCACTTAGGCTTTTATATATATACTAGAGGCCTGGTGCACAAAATTTGTGCACTCGGGGGGGAAGAGGGGTCCCTCAGCCTGGCCTGTGCCCTCTCGCAGTCTGGGACCCCTCAGGAGATAACGACCTACTGGCTTAGGCCTGCTCCCGGGTGGCAGAGGGCAGGCCCAATCCCTAGGTGAAGCCCCTGGTCGGGCTCATAGAAGGGCCAATTGGGGAGTTAGGGTTCCGCCCCCTGTCATGCATGGAGCAGAGCGGATTGGGAGGTTGTGATGCCACCCTCAGTCACGCTCAGGGTAGGCCGATTGGGGGTTGGGGAGCAGGGTGGATCGGAAGGTTGTGATGCCACCCTCGGTCACGCTCAGGGTAGGGCCAATTGGAGAATTGGGGCACCAGCCCCTGTCACACTCAAGGCAGGGTCGATGGGGAGGTTGCGGCACCACCCCCTGTCACACACAGAGCAAGGCCAATCAGGGGGTTGGGGTGCTGTCCCCTGTCACGCACAGAGCAGGGCCCATCAGGAGGTTGGGGCTCCGTACCCTGTCACGCACAGAGCAGGGTTGATCAGGGGGTTGGGGAGCTCCCCCCTGTCACGCACAGAGTAGGGCCGATAGGAGAGTTGGGGCACCACCCCGTCTCACACAGAGCAAGGCAAATCAGGGGGTTAGGGCACTGCCCTCTATCACCCACAGAGCAGGGCCAATCAAGGGGTTGGGGCGCCACCACTGTCACACTCAGGGCAGGGCCGATGGGGAGGTTATGGCTCTACCCTGTCACACACAGAGCAGGGCCCGTGGGGGTGGGGGGTTGGGATGCCGCACCCTGTCACACACAGAGCCACAGGGTGATCAGGGGGTTTGGTCACTGTCCCCTGTCACGTTGATCCTGGTGCTGAGAGGCCTCGTGGCTCCACTGATCCTGGTGCTGGGAGGCCTCACTGCTCCACTGATTCCGGTGCTGGTAGGCATATTACCCTTTTACTACATAGGATAGAGGCCTGGTACACTGGTGGGGGCCAGTTGGTTTGCCCTAAAGGGTGTCCTGGATCCAGGTGGTGGTCCCTACTGGGGTGCCTGGCAGCCTGGATGAGAGGATGTTGTCTGTTTGCAGCTGGTCACACCCCCTTCAGGGTGGGGGGCCCCACTGGGGTGCCTGGCCAGTCTGCGTGAGGGCCTGAGGGCCGTTTTCAGGCTGGCGGGTGACTGAAGCTCCCAACCTGTCCTTTTTTTCTTTTCTTTTTTTTAATTCTGGGCCAGCTTTAGCTCTGAGGCTTGGCTCCAGCTCTGAGGCCTCGGCTGCTGAAAGCAGTTATCTGGTTTGTTTGGGTTCTATAATTGTAACACTGTTACAGTCCTGCTCACTCCAGCTTGGAGATCCTGGCTGGCTGAAAACAGGAATCTGCGTTTGTTCTATAATTGAAACAATGTTGCGGTCTTGCTAGCTGAAGCCCGGCTGGCTGAAAGCAGGTTTCTGGGGTTTTGTTTAGTTTCTATATTTGTAACAATGTTTCTTAAACTGCAAGCTCAGAAGCTGGCAGCAGCAGGTGGGGAACATCACTGGCTTCTTCCGTCACATAAGCAAGCAAGCCTCCTGTTCGCTTCAAGCTGCCTGGCTGCTGGCCGCCATCTTGGTTGGCAGTTAATTTGCATATCGCCATGATTAGCCAATGGGAAGGGTAGTGGAGGTATGGCTAATTACCATGTTTCTCTATTATTATATAGGATAGATGAACTCAGGCACTAACTGGCATTTTCCAGTGACACTGGGGATTGTGGGAAAGGATTTAAGAATTTGGAAAGAGACATTTTTAGACTTTAGGAATTTTTTTTAGGATTCTAGAGTTTTCCAATTTTGAGAGCTTGTTTGGAGGTTCTAGCAGGGGAATCACAGCTACTTGTATACCCTTGACTGAAGACCGGTCCTCTCCTCTGGGGGAAAGGTCATCCTCTTCGACCTAGCACGCAGGTTCAGGAGGGACGCACATGGATTGCTGAGGGAGGAGGGGGACACCCGCCTATCTTCTTGAATTTGAAGAGACTTTGCCTGTGTCCTAATATGTGGTCTATCTTTGAAAATGTCCTGTGTGCACTTGAGAAGAATATATGTTCTGTGGCTTTGGGGTGAAATGTTCTGCAGATGTCAATTAATTCCATCTGATCTAATGAGTCATTTAGGATTGCTGTTTCTTTGCTGATTTTTTGTTTAGAGGATTTTTCCAGTGGTGTCAATGGGTTATTAAAGTCCCATACTATGATTGTATTGCTGTTGATCTCGCCCTTGATTTCTTCCAGAAGTTTTTTTAATGTATTTGGGTTTTCATGTATTGGGTGCATATATGTTTACCAGAGTTATATCCTCTTGTTGAACTGCTCCAGTTAGAACTATGAAGTGGCCCTCCTTAACTCTGTTATCGTCTTCACTTTGAGGTCTATTTTGGCAGATATAAGTATTGCTACCCCAGCCTTTCTTCCATTTCCATTGCCTGAAAAAAATTTCCACCCTTTCACTATCAGTATGTGTGAGCCCTTTGTTCTGAGGTGGTCTCTTGTAGACAGCAAATGTATGGGTCATATTTTCTTTTCCATTCAGCTACCCTATGTCTTTTGATTGGATCATTTAATCCATTTATGTTTACGGTTAGTATTGATTGGTACTTGTTAGTCACCAGTTTTATTCTTTATGCCTGTGTTCCTTCTTCCCTTTCTATTTATTCTTTTTACAGCAGTCTCTTCAGCATTTTTTTCATTGCTGGCTTGGTGGTAATAAACTTGCCTAGCCCATTTTTGTCTGTGAAGTTCTGATTTCATCTTCAATTTTTATTGAGAACCTTGCTGGGTATAGTATTTTGGGGTTCATATCTTTGCATAACTTTGTATATTTCATTCCATTCCCTTCTAGCCTAATGTGTTTCTGTTGAAAAATCAGTTGATATTCTAATGGGAAATCCCTTGGAGGTAACTTTCTGCCTCTCTTTGACAGCCTTTAGGATTTTCACTTTGTCCATTGGTGTTTGCCAATTTAATTATGATGTGTCTTGGTGTTGGTCTTTTTGGGTTCATCTTAATTGGGACTTTATGTGCTTCTTGGACTTGTGTGGCTTTTTTCTTCCCAACATCAGGGACATTTTCTGTCATTATTTCTTCAAACAGGTTTTTTATTCTTTGCTCTGCTTCCTCTCCTTTAGGCACCCCTTTTTGTGTTATTCCAAAGCTCCCTTAGGCTCTGCTCCTGCTTTTTAAATTTTCTTTCCAGTTGCTGCTGTGTTTGTGTGTTTTTTTCTAACTTGTCTTCTAATTTGCTGATGTGGTCCTCAGCTTCTTCTAGTCTACTGTTGAGGCCTTCCATTGTGTTCTTTATTGCAGCTATGTCGTTCTTCATTTCCTCTTGATTCCTTTTCATGTTGGTGACATTCTCATTCAACTCCTTATAATAAAGATTTTCCCTTTCAGAAACTTATATTCTAGGACTATTCAGTGGTTCTCAACCTTCCTAATGCCGCGACCCTTTAATACAGTTCCTCATGTTGTGTTGACCCCCAACCATAAAATTATTTTCGTTGCTATTTCATAACTGTAATTTTGCTACTGTTATGAATCGTAATGTAAATATCTGATATGCAGGATGTATTTTCATTGTTCACGGTCCACAGGTTTAGAACCACTGGCTTAAGATAACTTAGGAGAAAGGAAGGTACAAATATTTCTAATTGTTCTTGGTATTTCTCATTTCCTTTCTTATTACTAGAACACCAAGGTGTTGAGCTAGGCACCTGGCTGCCCCAATGGAGATTACATTGCCTGACCCCCTGACAGTAAGTGGGGACTCATGCTTCTTTCTTTTTACAAACTTGCTAAAGGTAGGTAACTATATCTATAGTGAATCTAATTTTCACGTTTCAGGGAATCTATGATTCAGAATGCAGGAGCCTGAAAGCACTGCGTGGGCTTCACTTTTGATTTGCTCATCACCCAGAGGTAGGGCATTGTCTGCTGTTCAATTGTTAGAAGGTCAGGTGATTGTTGGAACTCATCACAGAGGGACTTAGGAAGAAAAAGAGAAAAATGCAAGTGTGTATAATCTAAAGTCACATGGTAATTGATAGAGGAATTAAAAAAGAGATAGCACTTTGTTGTTGGGGATTTTAGGTACATTAAACCTTCATCTGCAATCAGATGAAGTGTATAGGTAAAATTGCTTCAGCAAGAATGATGGACAAAAACCCCATAATTTTAGAAAAGTGGAGGTCACCTTCAGAAGAAATTGCCAACAAAGTTAATAGTAATCCTTACCTCTTTAGGAGTGGTACTGGGCAAGCTGTACAGAAGGCAGGGCATTCTTGCTCTTAATTTTAGCACTCAGTATCATTTTATTTCTAAATATGAGCATACTTTAGTAAAAATGAATACACACATGACTCTGGCTCTGGTTCTGAGTGACACCAAATGATTTTTCAATGTGGGAAAAAATCTGCAAAACACTGCAGAGAAAGCGTCAATATATATATATATACTGGATGGGTTTCCACCCAGAGGCTAACTGTTTATAATTTTCAGAAAATTGTGCCTTCTTTGGTATGTTCCATCTCTGCTTGTCACAGGAGGAAAAGTACTCTTCTTTAACCCAGCTTTTGATCTGACTTTTACCAAAGTGATTAGTTAGCATTCTGTTTTCATATTTCCTCATGAAGAATTATTAGAGCTTTCAGAATATTAGAACATGATTTTGCTTCTGTTATATAAATACTAGAGGCCCGGTGACAAAAATTTGTGCACTCGGGGTGGAGGGGGAGGGTCCCTCAGCCCGGCCTGTGCCCTCTAGCAGTCTGGGACCCCTCAGGAGATAACAACCTGCTGGCTTAGGCCTGCTCCCGGGTGGCAGAGGGAAGGCCTAATCCCTAGGTGCAGCCCCTGGTCGGACTCAGAGCAGGGCCGATTGGGGAGTTGGGGCGCCGCTCCCTGTCATGCACAGAGTAGGGCGGATCAGGAGGTTGCGATGCTACCCTCAGGGTAGGGCTGATTGGGGGGTTGGGGCACCGCCCCCTGTCACACTCAAGGCAGGGTCAATGGGGAGGTTGCGGCGCCACCCCCTGTCACACACAGAGCAGGGCCAATCAGGGGGTTGGGGCACTGCCCCCGTCACTCACAGAACATGGCTGATCAGGGGGTTGGGGAGCTCCACCCGGTCACACCCAGAGTAGGGCCGATAGGGGAGTTGGGGCACTGCCCCCTGTCACACACAGAGCAGGGCTGATCAAGGGGTTAGGGCGCTGCCACTGTCACACTCAGGGCAGGGCCAATGGGGAGGTTATGGCCCTACCCCATCACACACAGAGCAGGGACCGTGGTGGGGGGGAGGGTTGGGGCACCGCACCCTGTCACACACAGAGCTGCAGGGTGATCTGGGGCTTGGGGAGATCTCCCCTATCCAGGCACAGAGCAGGGCCTATCAGAGGGTTGGGGCGCCTTCCCCTGTCAGGAACAGAGCAGGGCTTATAGGGAGGTTGTGGTCCTGCCCATTTCACACACAGAGCCACAGGGCAATCAGGGGGTTTGGGCGCTGCCCCCTGTCACACTGATCCTGGTGCCAGGAGGCCTCGTGACTCCGCTGATCCCGGTGCTGGGAGGCATATTACCCTTTTACTATATAGGATAGAAGCCTGGTGCATGGGTGGGGGCCGGCTGGTTTGCCCTGACGGGTGTCCTGTATCAGGGTGGGGGTCCCGCTTGGGTGCCTGGCCAGCCTGGGTGAGGGGATGATGGCTGTTTGCAGCTGGTCACACCCCCTTCAGGG
>NW_006300207.1:94683-97571 GCF_000327345.1 Myotis davidii | reverse complement strand
CTGCCGACTCAGAGGCCTGCAAGGCAGGCGAGGAATGTTGCAGTCCTCCATCACTGAAGCAAGCAAGCCTCATGTTCAGTTTAAGCTGCCTGGCTGCAGGCCGCCTTCTTGTCTGGCAGTTAATTTGCATATCGTCCCTTATTAGCCAATGGGAAGGGTAGCGGTCGTATGCCAATTACCATGTTTCTCTTTTGTTAGATAGGATTTAGCTGGACACGATTTTTTTAAGGATATGTATTTTTTTATATAAAAATGTTCTTATGGTATGACATTTTACTCCAAAAGATGTAGCTCATTGGATGTTAAAAAATAAAACAAAACAAAACCATAGTTAATAACAGTGCTAGACCACAGGAGAATGAACTATTAGCATCTCATGTGAAAATCTACTATGAGTATCTGATGTTTTTCTGTAGATCTTATTAAAATTGAAAGCCACAGGAAAATAAATACATTTCCCCTTTAACTCCACAAGATCTCTTGCTCACCTTACACGCATTAGTTAAATACATCAGTATATCACATCTTCAAAATAATTGTATGTAACATTCCTCTTTTTATATTACATGAGTCACAAATCAACTTTTTTTAAACTCCAGAATAACAGTTTTTCTTCTATTACTGCCAAATTGAAGGTAGCATGTTTTTTTGCACCAAGCTCTCTGAAGGGTAGAAGGTAATGTGCTTCAAGCTCCAGAAGGTGCTTGTCCCATGGAAGTGAACTTCAGAGTACTCCCAGGCACATCCAGGACTCATCAGAGGGATGCCAGGTCTTTAAGACACTTGGCAGTATTGCCACTGCAGATGTTCAAGTCAGAAGATCTCGTCTTGGCTCATCTTCAAGGAGAGTGAGGTCTTTGTTGAACTCTAATGGGAACTGGCAGGGTTCTTTGATAGGTGTTAAGGTTTTAAGGGAATGAGATAGTGACATTAAATTTGCAACAGTTATTTTGAAAAACCTTCAAATCCATAGAAATAGCCCTATTTCTGCTATTAAATGACTTTTGGACAAGTAATGTAATTACCTTCACATTACTTTTATGTTTGTGCACTTGTATGTGTTTTTTCTATTTTTTTTTCCACAAGCTGAGTTTCTAGTTTTTGTTTGGATTCAATTTTAGGTGGTTGGAATAGGTTAAGTTCTCTTGAATATGAATCTTTTCTTTATAACCTTCATCAGCAATACTCTAACATTACATCTAAAATTTGGGAATTTCATTTTCACACATCTATAAATAAAAAAAATTCCAAATATCATTTTTAATATGTTTTCTTGCAAACAGGAATCCTATATTATGGAATTATGAAGAAAGGCATGGACTTTATTTTTATATTCTAAGGTTAATCTGTCTAAGTCCAAAATGTTAGTGTTAGTAATTTCCACAGTCTGTGAAAGCTACTCCTAGATCTGATTCTGTGCCAAGATAATACAACCCATTTTTCCCCTAAGGGAAATTGGTATATTTTCTCAATCCACATTTTCTATGCTATTTGACTTTTACATCTCCCTCCAGCTAGGACTCTGCCTAACACATTGCTGCCACATTTTCAAAAATAATTCACTGTGTCTGAAAATATAGATGCCACTGATTTCTATGTCCTGTCTGTGGATTCTCCAGTTGTTGGAATAAATGCTGTCCACAACAGCACTAGCTCTTACAGCCTGATCAAACCATAGACAGCCTGCTGATTTGGCCTCCCAGCTATTCTGTATGAACTAAGATCTAGAAGGAATTTTCAGAGGAGGTCAGTGGTGGTAGGATGCACCCACAGCAATAGCATAGATTGCATCATTGCATATTTATGGTCTTTTGTGAGCCTGCAGCAAAGTTTTTGCTACATTCTAATCACCTTGAATCAAGGTAATGATGCAACATTAGCAACACTATTTTCTCTTGTTCTAGAGTATTTCTGAAGTCTTCTCTACAAATTGAAGTCCTAATTATGCATATATAAATTATTATAGTATGTTTGATGCACTGAGACTCTGAAAGTCTATTGAGATATGAGGTGTTTTAGGCTATTTCTCCCAAAACTAAAAGTACAGGCATACTAAACCTTTTGAAAATTGTCTAGATTTTGTATTTTTCTCTTTGCATCCCATCTATCATTCCTACAACTTTAGATCTCTCAACTTGTTACAGTCAACCACCTCCTGTGGATATAGAAACTATCAAAGCTTTATAGAGTTATTAGTAAAGTAAGAAAAGGTTCCAATCAACACATTTTCTAATGGACTGCAATGTCCATTTTGGCTTGCTTGGAGTCCCCCCTCCCTTTTATTGTGTATATTTCCTTTTCTTTACTAGATTCTAAGTCTAGTAAGATTTGTAAGTCATGTTCCAGGATTCCATAGAGGTGCTGGGAAGCACCACAGATGGGAAATAGACCCCAGGTTTCTTCCTGGCCAAGAAAGTTAATGTTGGAAAAAAGGTTGAAAAACCACAGTTCTGGAAGGATGAGGTTATTTAACAAATTATATATAGGTAAGTGAGAAGGTAAAGTCCATGAAGATATAAAGAGTAGATGTATTGAATTCTTCCATTGACAGATGTATTATCTATTGATACAATTATAATAAAAACAAGACCACCCAAACCACAAAAGTCTTTAAACAAAGAAAAATGGGGAAGATGGAGAAAGAAGATGGCGGCGATATAGGCAGACATGTCCCAGTTCGTGTCCTGGAGCAAATGGAGTGAGCAGCTGAAACTAATAACACCCACCCCGAATTGGTGAAAGGGCTCAGCTGGTGAGACGGTTTGCAGCCGGGAAGGGCAGAACTCCCCTGGAAAGGTAAAAAAAAAACAGGGATTTGGGCAGGAAAGTTTGCCAGACCTCTGAGCCCAGACGGTCGGAGGGAGACAGCGTGGCAGCCAGCAGCGTCC
>NW_006300207.1:94246-94479 GCF_000327345.1 Myotis davidii | reverse complement strand
ACTGAGCCTAAAGGGGGCAGCCTGAAGAGCTGACCTGACCATGCAGTGCCCGTAATTGAAGAGTTTACAGAAACCAAGCCTTCCCCATTTCCGCGGCCGGCGTTTGTTTGTTTATTCTCGCCGAATCCTGTTCATGGGACATTTCGGATACAGGCACTCACCTGTGCTGAAGAGAGGGAGAGGGTGCGGAGGTTTGGAATCCGGGGAGAGACTGAGGAGAGAGGGGGGACCAG
>NW_006300207.1:74703-87393 GCF_000327345.1 Myotis davidii | reverse complement strand
AGGTAGGGGGGTAAGAGATCAACCAAAGGACTTGTATGCATGCATATAAGCATAACCAATGGACATAAGACACTGGGGAATAGGGGAGGCTAGGGGACTGTCTAGGGCGGGGGGAAAAATGGACACATATGTAATACCCTTTGTAATAAAAAAGAAAATTAAAAAAAAAGAAAAATGGGGGAAGATGAAAGGTTACAGAGTATTCTAGTTGGTTTTTAAAAATTGGGATTGGCTAATCTTTGGGGGTTGTGCTGAAAGACTTCTCCCTTAATATTAAACTCCTGTGAATGTCAAGAAAAATTTAATCCATACGTTTTGATTCTATTAGTCTTAACTCATTAAATGTTTTTTAAAGCTATATGAAATCTGAGAAACTTTTTTATGAGTTTTAGTAATCCTTTGTTCTTTGAATTAGAAAGGAGAATTTTGCCAAGAGTTAATGGTATTTGAACCTCAATACACTTACAGGCATTCTAAACTGAGTAAAAAGCCCAGTAACCTGTCACAACCAATGACTTGGGTACTTGAAAATTCACTGCCACTTGATACCCTTCCACAGGCCTGATGGTGCTGGATTGTTTATTTTACATGTGGCTATGGATTTGCCTACAAAATAGATAGTGCTGCTCAACTATGGTAACATCTATGAATGGAACACAAATTCAAATTACAACCAGTCTTTTAGGAAAGTGTATTAAATCCTATCTAATAAAAGGCTAATATGCAAATTAACCACCACTCCACGACAAAGATGGAGGTGCCCATAATGGCTGGGCAGGACGCTGGCGGTGTCACCCCAGCAATGTGAGCCCAGCAGGCAAGCGGGGCCGCAGGCAGCACCCAGAAGTGCCTGCTGGGCAGTCATCGTGGTGACCAGCAAGCAGGCAAGCGGGCCACAGGCAGCACCCAGCAAGGCCTGCTGGACGGTGGCAGTGGCGACCCGCAAGGAGGCAAGCGGGCCCACAGGCAGCACCCAGCAGGGCCTGCTGCGCGGTCACCGTGGTGACCCGTGAGCAGGCAAGCAGGCCCGCAGGCAGCACCCAGCATGGCCTGCTGGGTGGTGGCGGTGGCGACCTGCGATCAGGCAAGTAGGGCCTGCAGGCAATACCCAGCAGGGCCTGCTTGCTCATTCCTCGATGGTGTGGAGCAGGCAGGCCCCGCAGAGAGCATAGAATCATGGGGAGTGGGCCCACGCTGTCAGTAGCACATTCCCTGAGGGCTCCCGAATTGGAGAGGTGCAGGCCGGGCTGAGGGACCTCCCCACCCGTTCTCCCCCACCCCCTGTGCACGAATTTCATGCACCAGGCCTCTAGTAATAATATAATATTCTGGGAAGCAGAAGTCACTATGCTTCTTTATTTTGTTTCTTATTGTTGCAGGTCAGAATATATAAATTGGTTAAATTAAACTTGGCAGTCAGCACATAACAGTTGAGCCAAGGGAGTGAACATTTTTCCATTTAAGAGGCACCAAACATTCAAATACAATATTTTCAGGATTCATCAGAACAATATCTGAAAAGAAACTGTGTTTGCAGAGAACACAGGCTTGCTGAATCATATAGGTGGCTTGTGTTCTATTAAGGTTTATCTGAAGTAGCTATAGATTTTCAAGACCCTGAGCCCTGTGTTGGACTTGGTGATTATGATGCAAACAACCATGAAGAAATGTTGTCTCTGGCTTAAGAGTAAGAAGTTGTTTTCTGTGAGTTTTCTGTTTGTTTTAATAGGTTGAATGATGAAAACTATTCCTAGATAGAAAGAAAAAGTTTTTAAGACACACAGAAGCCATATTTTATAGCCACAGCACATTGAATATGGAATTTGAAGAATCAATGTATTAAAAATTCCTTTATAGCCAGAGACATGGCTCATGTAGATCCAAGTTTCAAATATCTCATGAAAGAAGCAGAGAAGCCAAAATTGTAGAGAAGCAGTGGTGATAGCTACTGTAATTAAATCCAAGAAAGAAGATGCAACTAGCAAATGATGTAATCATGTAGGCATCTGTAATATCAACATTATTTTCCCCTGTAAAAGATTACATAACACAGAGATGGATGACATTGTAAACCCCCCTGGGTGAGGAGGAGGAAATCCACTTGAGGAGACCTGATTTTTCTTTTGGTTTGTTGTTCTTTGCCTTTTAACAACTTAGTATTTTTTAATTAAAATTCTTTATTATTTAAAGTATTACATGAGTCTCCCTTCCCCTCCACCATTGGCCCTCCCCAGCTACTCCGATCCTCACTACTGTCTTTGTTCATTGGTTGTACTCATATGGATGCATACAACTCCTTTGATTGATATATTACCCCCAAACCCCCTGCCTTCCTTCATAGGTTGGATAGTCTGTTTGATGCCTCTATGTCTCTGGTTCTATTTTTGTTTATCAGTTTATGTTGTTCATTATATTCCACAAATGAGTGAGACCATGTGGTATTTATCTTTCTCTGACTGACTTATTTCACTTAGCATAATGCTCTCCAGTTTCATCCATGCTGTTGCAAATGGTAAGAATTCCTTCTTTTTTACAGCAGCATAGTATTCCATTGTGTAGATGTACCACAGTTTGCTAATCCACTCATTTGTTGATGGGCACTTAGGCTGTTTCAAAATCTTAGCTATTGCAAATTGTGCTGCTGTGAATATAGGGGTGCATATAACCATTCTGAATGGTGTTTCTGTTTTCTGGGATATATTCCTAGAAGTGGGATTACTGGGTCAAATTAGAGTTCCATTTTTAGTTTTTTGAGGAAACTCCATACTGGTTTCCACAGTGGCTGCACCAGTCTGCGTACCCACCAGCAGTGCAAGAGGATTCCTTTTTCTATGCATCCTCTCCAGCACTTGTCCTTTGTTGATTTGTTGATGATAGCCATTCTGACAGGTGTGAGAATTTGATGTTTTGATTTACATCTCTCAGGTGATTAGTGATTGTGAGCATGTGTTTTTATGTCTCTTGTCCTTCTGTATGTCCTCTTTAGAAAAGTGTCTATTTAGGTCCTTTGCCCATTTTTTTTTGATTGGGTTGTTTATCTTTCTTTTGTAAGTTGTATGAGTTCTCTGTAAATGTTGGATATTAAACCCATATTGGAGATAACATTGGCAAATATGTTCTCCCATGCAGTGGGATTTCTTATTGTTTTGTTGATGGTTTCTTTTGCTGCACAGAATTTTTTTTATTTTGATGTAGTCCCATTTGTTTATCACAAGGGCATGTACCTGGGTTGCGGGCACATCCCCAGTGGGAGATGTGCAGGAGGCAGCTGATCAATGTTTCTCTCTCATCGATGTTTCTGGCTCTCTGTCTCTCTCCCTTCCTCTCTGTAAAAAATCAATAAAATATATTTTTAAAAAAAAAGAAAAAAGAAGAAAAGCCCAGAGTAAGCAGAAGGAAGGAGATAATAAATATCATAGTTGAAATAAACGACATAGAGACCCCAAAAAAGCAATAGCAGTATTATGTTCACTATTGTGACTCAGGGCTTTTAAGTGATGCAGCATGACTACAAAGATCAGGCTTCTGAAATTGCAGCAGTAAACATATAATGTCTTAGTTCCATTGGCATCCAGATAAACACATTTCATAGTGCATTGATAATGTTTATTTTATTTTATTTGTCTGAAGAAGAAGAAGGTCAAGGATTGCTTTTGAATGGAGGACATAATTGTCAGCACAATACAAGCCTTTATTTATATAGAAAAACATGCTTTCACATAAAATTTCCTAGAAAATTAACTTTGATTACAGGTAGGGTATGAAAAAGTTTTGTTAACATTTCAAAAAACCTCATATCCCATGAAATAAACCCATAACAAAATTTATCCAATGCTCTGTAATCACACTATGCTAAAATGTTGGTGGCAGGAGTTTGTATGAGGACACATGTTCTCTCCCCATCTGATTAGTTCTACCTATATGGACCCATTCAGTGTCTTCAAACCTTGAAAAAAATAGGAAAATTAGGCCTGAAAATTTTTAAATTAATACAAATATATGCACAAATGAGGCATTTACAGGGTCAGAATTTCTCTTACTTATTTTTTCAATTTATTGGTGTGACATTGATTAGTAGGATTATATAGGTTACAAGTGTATATTTCTATCATACAAAATCTGTATATTGCACTATGTACCCACCATCCAAATTCAAATCATCTTCCATCACCTTATATTAGGCTCCAGAATTTCTTTTTAAAGAGAAAACAATATGTGGCATATATTTAAATCTTTTTGTCAGCACTATAATCCTATCTAATAAAAGAGCAATATGCAAATTAACCATCACTCTGTGACAAAGATGGCGGTGTCCATAGCGGCTGGGCAGGACGCTGGTGGCATCACCCCAGCAACATGAGCCCAGCAGGCAATCGGAGCCGCAGGCAGCACCCAGCAGAGCCTGCTGGGCAGTGGCTGCAGTGACCACAGAGCTGGCAAGCAGCCTGCAGGCAGAACCCAGAAGGGCCTGCTTGCCCATCCCTGTGGTGTGGAGCAGGCAGGCCCCTCAGAGAGCAGAGAACCACGGGGAGTGGGCCCAAGCCTTCAGTAGCACATCCCCTGAGGGCTCCTGAATTGGAGAGGGTGCAGGGCAGGCTGAGGGACCTCCCTTCCCGCAACCCCCCATGCACAAATTTCGTGCACCAGGCTTCTAGTTTATCTATATTGTAATATGTTTTTTTAAAAAGGTCCACTCACAATTTTGTTTGTTTGACCTCTTGTCTCTTTTGCAGTCTTAGCCCTGAAAGATAGTGCAGCAGAATTCCCACTAAGCTACCTGAGGTCAGATGCACATCTGCCTCAGCCCAGGAGAGTAATATGAGAAAGAGTAATGAGGATCTTCCAAAACAAACAAAGGTTATATTTTTGTGGTTATTTAAAAAAAGAAATATCCAATTTTCATGTCAATATAGATAACCTGTTTAATGAAATTCTGAGTCATGTTATTTTTCTTCTCTTCCTTAAATGTAGGACTCATATGAGGTATGTGAGGTATTAGGAAAATAATCCTGTGTGCAGTAAAGGCAAAGATTTTTTCTGTGTTCATGATTTTCCTCTCTCTTTTTATTTTCATTGTGGGGTTTTTTAAGTTTTTTAATTTGCAGTTGCCACCCTTTACTGACCAACACAAGCTTTGGATCCTATAGGAACTGGATCCTAGAGATCAGAACAGTGCTGTGCAGGATCTGGTTACTTGAAGCAAAATTAAAATCACTGCCATCTGGGGAGAGACACTGCTGCTCCTTTCTTCATTTGAATCAAGAGGCAAAACAGACGTTTGATTATCTATCTCTGGCAATGGTTTTAATTCAAAACCCTCAGCTTACCTCAAAGAATTAAGATGAGATTATCTTTATCTTTGCTTATATATATTATTTTAAATAAATTGTGGGGACCCTAATCAGATTACCCTGGGTGTTCAAGGCCAATTTGAGTGTGGGGTCCCTGTCTAGAGTATGCCAGATCTTCAAGGCCAACCTGATCAAGGACACAGAAATCTTACTGTACACACTGCACAGGCATACCTTTCTATAACCCAAATATAGATGTCACTATTTGGCAAGAACCTCTTTTATCTGGGTTGGTATAAGAGTGTGTTACTAACCAGCTGGTGCAAGGCTGCTTGGTCAGGCTACTTTGTTAGCAATGGCTGCTATGTTTGAGTGGCTGCTAAATGAGGCTACTTTGAAGAACTGTTTTGTCTGATGGCTCCTTGTTAGCAATGGCTACTTGGTCTGCAATACTCTCCTATATGCCTATGACTTCTCATGTCTTCTTCATCTACTACCCAGCATCCACAATTCCTGGCAGAGAAGGACCTGTGCTTCCAACATAAATTCTTTGAAAAGACCATGAGGTGAATTAAAAAAAAATATCCAAAGATAGAATCAAGAAAACTTGGATACCTTCTTGATTTATTTTAAGAAGATAAATAAATCTTCTTTCTTGTTTGGACACATATTGAACTTACTCCAATTGTTATTACATGTCTGGCAACAATTCTCAGAGCTATCTAATTTAGGTACAATACTCCATCCTCAAACCTCAGCCAGCCTTTATTGCTAATGTCCATTGAGTTTGTCAGTAAGAAGCTGAGATTCATGTGGAGTTATGAAAGGGGGTAAAATCAGATGATGTGGTTTATGACAATTTAATAGATTTACGGGTTTTGGCTCATTACTTCTCAGCCAAATGTGTCTGTACCATGAGGAATACAAGAGAATTAGGGAGTGAAGGAGACTGGTGCTGATCTGGAGACTTGCAGTCAGCAGACCCAGTCAGGCACCAGGTGTGATTGACTCCAGGCACTTGTGGGGACCCTAATGACTATGAGCAGAAATAAGAGCCCTCCTTGGTAGAAGGGGATGGTCAGGGAAGTCATTCCAGAGAAAATTTCACTGAAACCCATAGACATTTCTCTGCTATGGTCTTTCCCCCCCTCCACCTTTCCTTTAGGATTTACTCTAAGACCTCGAATTGTACTTTTACTCCACATAATTGAGAATGCATTTGGCCCTTTATGAAAGAAAGTGTACAGACACAGTAAATCATTGGAAGTAAATCATTAGAATCTGAAAAAGAAGAAGTAAGAATTTATTGCTGACAACATTAATATGCATCTTCAGGGCACTGTTTTCACATTCATGATCAGAGTGGCTAGACTAGTGAACCTGCCACAGAAGTCTATGCTCTTTTATCCCCAGGTCCATAGGTGGCTAATGCATCAGAAATTGGAAAAAGAAGGGACAAGCTAACTTGTCTGTACTGCTATCACCACAAGATGGTACACAGTAGAGGTGATGGCAAGTGTATGACTTAAACCTAGAGCCCAGTTATGATTCCAAACTTAAGTTCGTGTGCGTGTGTGTGTGTGTGTGTGTGTGTGTGTGTGTGTGTGTGTGTGAGAGAGAGAGAGAGAGAGAGAGAGAGAGAGAGAGAGAGAGAGAGAGAGAGATCAGGGAAGAAATTGGGAAGTTGGGGCTTTGAGGAGGGATAGTAATGCTGGAGGTCAGAGTGCTGAGAATCTACTGTTGTTTTTTTCATCATGCCTAATTTGGGCTCATCTTGAGAGTCAAGAAGGCTGGAAGATACATCAACCCTAACAGCCCTTTCTTGTCTATTATTTCCTGTCTCTCAGTTTCTCAGCCTTAGAGCATTGCTGGCCAGAAGAACAGAACAAAGAATGAGGCCACGCCTGTACTTCCTGCTTCTTTAAGGTGCTCCTTAATGGACCCAGAGCAAAAATGTCCAATTTGTTCCTCTGACATCTTGGCCATGTATTTTCTCTATTTTAGAGATCTTTCTCTTTCAATGTATTCCAAGACATGAAGCCTGGTTCCATTTCTCAGTGGTGTCTGGGAGTCCCAAGATTGATGCACAGCCTTAATTAGGTTCTGGAGATAACTGTTCTTACACAATCTCCCTGTATTCTATTGGAGATTTTATGACTTAGTGTCTCTCTCTCAGGGCTTGAGAACTGGGGGGTGGGCCCTGCGCCCCTGCTGGTCTTGAGTGCAATCCATAAGCCCACCAGTCTGAGAGGAGGTAGTACAAGAAGCACAGAGGAGAGAAATTTATGTAAAGTTGAATGGGGCAGGTGTGATGAGTAAAGCTTCCTGTGATTTCATCAGGCAAACATTTATATTTTAGAGCTGTGCTGTCCAGTACAGTAGCCACTAGCTGTATGTAACCATGAAAATTAAACTGAATTAACATGAAATTAAATTACACATTCAGTTCCTCAATTAAGTATCACACGTGGCTGAGGTGACTATCATATTGGTAGCATTCAGATACGGAACACCTTTATCATCTCAGACAGTTATGTTGACTGCCTTCTAGGGAGTTCCCAATGAAAGTGATCATGGAATATGGCTTTGCTTATGGGGTTGTCTTCCAGAACCCTGAGTCCTATTAAAAAAAAACCAGCCTTTTATATTAACAATCTCTTCTATATTTTATTTGGGTAAAAGTTTTCTTTTCTTGATTTGATGGTAAGATGAAAGGCTATTTTTTAAATCTGCTTCTGTACTTGGAATTCCTTTGACCTTTAAAATTATGGTGTCACAATGATTGTCTACAGTGGTTCAAAAGTCTAGTTCTCATAGGACACCTGCTTCATGAGCAGTTGCAGTCTGTGCCTACTACAATGAGCTGTCACTGTCTGCACTTTTATATTGAGACAAATGAGACCAGCAATATTTTTACAGCATGCAATTAGCAATAAGTTAATGACACTTTACATTCAAACAAAATATTTCACGCATTCTAGTTTTTTTCTAAAGCTTTAATTAATGGTTTCTTTTTTAACAAAAAAATTTTTATAATTTTAATAAAAATTCTTTATTGTTTAAAATATTACATGTCTCCTTTCTCCCCATTGAGTTCTCCCTAGCTGTTCCCACCGCCCCCCAGCATATGCCCTCATCCCCCTACTGTCTGTATCTATGGGTTATGCCTATAGGCATGCATACAAGTTCAATCAATCATCCATTCTAGTTTTGACAGAGTTAACATTGTGCCCTACATGTTAATATTAAATACTGTGTATAGAAAAATTTCAGAGAAAATACAATTTATTCAGCTTAGTGCTAAAAGTCCACCTGGTCTCAGCATGGCTGCTTTTCCAGAGGAGGAATGTAGGAAATAGGACACACTGACTTTCCATCTAGAATAGCTCCTGCAGGAGCAATAGGTATGATAATAGGTGTCTACAAAGTCAAAAAACTCTGAGTGTAGAACCAGTAGCATTTGAGTATGTTTTGAAATGACTTCATTTCCTTGTAAATAAAACCTTATATATAACTAATAATATAGCTGAATGACACAGTGGTTAGGAGGCCTGGCTTTGGACAAAGATACACCTAAGATCAGATTGTAAATGTTCCTAAAAGCAGGTGAGCACTGAATTGGCAAGTGTCAGTGTGTTTCTACTTTATAAACTCCAAATAACACTTGAATGTACCTCATTTTGTTAGAGGAACCAATAAGATAAGAGTTTAACTTGCCAGCTGTGACTAAGAGTTTTTTGTTTATATTTTCAAAGAACCACCTCTTGATTTAGCACTAAATTCTTAGTACCTAGCTGGCATGTTGTAAGTGCTCAATGATGATGATGATTTTAATTAAAATATTAAAAGTAGAAAAACTTCAGTGAAACCTTAGGTTGCTATATCAATAAGCTGTACCTCAAAGGTGAATGTGTATATATATAACACACTGGACAGTGGGAGCAAAGCCCCATGTCTACACATGATGGGTACTGTAATCAATATGTTGAGTGCACAAAATAATGTGGGAGAAGTATTTCCTAATTTCCGTTGGTAGGCTGGGTTTTATTGTCTTTAAGAAATTTTATTACATAAATTCATTGAAAACAAAGAGGTAGAAAGGAATATTGGTTGAGGCTCAGCTCACCCCAAATCCATTAACACAACCTAATGAGGAGAGAACAATAGCAGCTGAAATTTCATTGTCTTTCTGACATAGGTTGCCTCCCTTTATAAATTAAGAGTGTGTCTTCATTCAGTGTGAAATCTCTCTGAAACACCCACATATATCTTGATATTTCAACAGTGGCTTTTGTTTCTTATGTGACTTGTCACTCCAACTTTCAAGTTTGAAAACAGTATCGCTAAAATATGACCAGTAAATGAGTAAACTAAACACATTAGTTTTAACAAGAAAACTACAAAGAAGCGTGAATGTATTTTTAGAAATAGTAAGTTTAAAAAACATGTAAATGGATGAGTTCCTCAAGAAAGTTTATTCTCCCTGTTCAAAATGTTATCAATACAATTCTGATGATGTATTTAATAATCTTTCTTAGAAGAGAAATATGATGATCATTAAGAATCACGACAATCAAAATAACAAAAGGCAAACAAACAAAAAAAACACATCTGAAAGCATTTAAGTATTAAAATATGATGCTTAAAATTTCAAATTGTATGAATTTAAAAGAACATAATGAGTCTAATTAAATGTTTGTCTATATTGTTCATTTTTTCGAAGAACCAGCTCTTGATTTCAATGATCTTCTGTATTGTGTTTTTAGACTTTATTTTGCTTATTTCTGAACTTTATTATTTCTTTCCTTCTACTCCCTTTGGGCTTTGTTTATTGTTCTTTTTTCAAGTTTCTTTAAGTGTAGAGTTAGATTGTTTATTTGAGATTGTTCTTGTTTCCTGAAATAGAACTGTAAAGCTATGAATTTCCCTCTTAGGGCTGCTTTAACTGTGTGCCATAGATTTGGGGCTGTTGCATTATTTTCATTTATGTCAAGGTATCTTTCTTTTCCTTCCTTGATCTCTTTGTTAACCCATTCATTATTTAGTAACTTATTTAGCACCCATGACTTTGTGTGTTTTTCAGTTTTTTCTTGTGATTGATTTCTAGTTTTATATAATTATGATCAGAGAAAATGCTTGATATAATTTTAATCTTCTTAAATTTATTGAGACTTGTGCTGTGTCCTAACATGTGGTCTACCTTCAAAAATGTTCCATGTGCACTTGAAAAGAATGAATATTCTTCTGGTTTGAGATGAAATGCTTTGAAGATACCAATGAAATATATAGAATTAACACAATTCTTATCAATATACCAATGGAGTATTTCACAGAACTAGAATAAATATTTCAAAACTTATATGAGACCACAAAAGACCACAAATAACTTCAGCATTTTGAGAAAAAGAACAAAGTTAGAGGAATCTGGCTACCTGATATAAAACTATACTACAAGGCCATAGTACTCAAAACAGCATGGTACTTACCGAAAAACAGACACATAGATTGATGGGACAGAATAGAGAGCCCAGAAATAAACCCATGCCTTCATAGTCAATTGATATTTGACCAAAGAAGCAAAAATATACACTAGGGTAATGATAGTCTGTTCAATAAATGGTGTTGGGGATATTGGACAGGTATGGGCAAAAAATGGAAAAAAAGAAACTAGGCCACCTTCTTACACAAGACACAAGTATAAACTCAAAATGGATTAAACACTCAAATGTTAGACTCGTAACCATAAAAAGCCTAGAAGAAAACACAGGTAGCAAAATCTCAGATATTTCCCTTAGTAATATATATATATATATATATATTCTATCTATCCTTGGTCAAGGAAAAAATAAACAAATGGGACTACTTCAAACCAAAAAGTTTCTGCACAGTAAAGGCAACCATCAACAAAATGAAAAGATAACCCACTGAATGGAAGAACATATTCACTGATACATCTGCTAAGCGCTTAATATCCAAAATTTATAAAGAACTTGTAACACCCAACACCAAAACAAACGATTCAATTAAAAAATGGACAAAGAACCTGAATAGACACTTCTATAAAGAGGATGTACAGATGGCCAACAGACTTATGAAAAGATGCTCAATCATCAAAGAAATGCAAATTAAAATCACAATGAGATATATCACCTCATACCTGTCAGAATGGCTATCATCAATAAATCAACAAACAAGAGTTGGTGAGGATGTGGAGACAAGGAAACCCTCATACACTGTTGGTGGGAATGCAGATCGGTGAAGCCACTGTAGAAAGTAGTATGGAGTTACCTAAAAATTAAAAATGGAACTGCTTTATGACCCAGCAATTCCAACTCTGGGAACTGATCAGAAGAAACCCAAAACACTAATTTGAAAGAATATATGCATTCCTTTGTTCATCACAGTGTTATTTTTCTATAGCCAAGATTTGGAAGCAGCCCAAGTGCCCATCAATAGATGAGTAAATAAAAAAGCTGTGTTACATTACACAATGATATATTATATCATTGGCCATAAAAAATAAGAAAAATTTACCTTTTGTGACAGCATGGATGGATCTAGAGAGCATTTTGCTAAGAGAAATAAGCCAGTCATAGAAAGACAAGTACCAAATGATTTCACTCACATGTGGAATCTAATGAACAAAATGAACTAACAAGCAAAACAGAGGCAGACTCTTAGATAGAGAGCAGGCTGACAGCTGCGGGGAGGTAGGGTACGGGGTGGTGGTTGATGGATTAAGCAAAAAAGAAAAAAAAAAGAAATAACTCATGGACATGGACAACAGTGTGGTGATTGCCAGGGGAAAGTTATGGGGGAGCAGATGTGGAGGAGGGTGTAGGGGGATAAATGGTGATGAAAGAAGACTTTACTTGGAGTGGTGAACACACAGTACAGTTTACAGATGATGTGTTATAGAAATGTGTACCTAAACCTATATGACTTAAAACTAGTGTCACTCCAATAAATTTAAAAAAATAAATAAAAATAAAAGAACATACCGTATTTGCCGGCGTATAAGGCGATTTTTTTGGCCCTGAAAAATATGCCTCCAAGTGGGGGGTCGTCTTATACGCCAGGTACACTTCAGATAGACTGCCCATAGTGCTTGCCCCGTGCCGTAGTGGCCTCCCGATGCCCGCCCACTTCATTCCACATACCGTTCAGGCATCAGCAGCGCTGCTGGGTGTACGCTCGGCTGTTATGCGATTTTGCTGTTATGCGATTTTACCACACTCGCAAAATCGCACACAGCCGACCATACACCCAGTATGATAGCGCAAAATCACGAATCGCGATACCATACTGGGTGTATGGTTGGCTGTGTGCGATTTTGCGAGTGTGGTAAATTCGGGTTACCGTATATTTCTTTACATATGCATTGAATTTTAAAGAAGGC
>NW_006300207.1:69912-74617 GCF_000327345.1 Myotis davidii | reverse complement strand
TTGCTAGGGACTTGCCCGGCACTTGCTCTCTACCTCTATTTGTTATCTTACTTCTATCATTGACAGTCCCTCTAGGTTGTGGGCTGCTTGCCTGTGTTCCTGAGAAGCATCTACGGTACCAGTCTATAGAGTGTGTTTTCTTTAGTGAATTACCGGTATGTTTACCGGTAATAAACTTGCACTGTTTTATGTATATGTTTGATTACATACAGCCTTGTGACAGTTTTCCTGCATGTCATAAGCATTTGAATATAAATTAAAATGTTAAAATCAAATCTGATATTGTTTTACCTTTTATTTGGTGTGTGGAAGGTGTGCGGAAGAGGGGGTAGTCTTATACGGCGAGTATATAACAAACTCTGTATTTTGAGTGGAAATGTTAGGGGGTCGTCTTATACGCCCAGTCGTCTTATACGCCGGCAAATACGGTAGATCAATTACTCAATAGGAAAAGACATAAATTGGCAAAATTGTACTTTTTATTTATGTAAAAGAATGGGAAATATGGAATTAAAAAACAAAACCAACATTTCATACAGATCTTATAAAGAAATCATATTACTATTTCATCACAGGTTTTCCTTTTAATGTTATATCCTATAAATATATTCCTATAATGTTAATTTAAGCCAAGGTTCCTAACTGCTTTTAGATTAACTGGCAACTTCTAGTAATTGTAGAACATAAATTATTCAATTAAACAAATTGCTAAATAAAGCTGTCTTCATGTCAGAAATGGATGCTAAAAGTAAAAGTTGCCTTTTCTTTTTTTGTGTGTGAACATATTATAGCCCCTGGGGTCTAATATATATATACCAGAGCACTTTCCTATATATATATATAGGAAAGTCATGAGCCAAAGGGTGATGCTTACTTTGGATTTCAGGTGAGTTTAGGTTCTCACAGGTGCTTGCTTAGTTGTGATCAGAATCGTGTGGTCAAACCTGCATGATGTAAACAGCCACAGGGGGCTAACTAGGAATGCACTGTTATTTTCTTTTGGATCATATTTTAAGGAACAGTAAATCTACACTCTTAAATAAAACTGTAAAATTAAGACATCTTAATATATTTAGATATGTGAAAAATTTGAGCAAAAATAAAAGAAAAATGCCTGTACGGGTAGGTACAGTGAGAGAATTTAATCTTCTTAATAATTATTAATTACTATTTAGAATAACCCTAGTTGCTATATTTTTGCTTTGACTAAAATTAAAGCACTATAAACTTAACCTAAAATCAAAATCTTTCTAGAGTGAGTGCAGAGATTTACAACATTCACTCCACATGTCATATGATCTTTCACATGTAGCACACTTAGCATTTGACCTCCTTTTAAATACCAGAGCACTTCCCATTTAACTAAATAGCAAAAGCCAAACTGATGCAAACATTTGTCATAGGGCAATCATCCAAAAGGCCCTAACGTAGCCACATAAATTATGTCATGAACTCTGTCTGCTTGCTTACAGGAAGCAAAGAGGACTCCAGTCTGCAAAGATCAAGGTGCAGGACACAAAAACCAAGATGGCGACAAAGCATTGTGTGCAGAAAAGGACCATACACAAACAGGCCGATCAAAACAGAGTAACTACCTGTGCCTAAACAATTTTAGCACTCTATGCTACAGCCTATAAATATAGGCAGCTTTTTCCCAGGTGCTATAAGAACATGAAGTTACCCTTCTCCATCCCTTGATCAAAAACTAAATTTTTGTTCTGCGTTACCAAACTCAGTCTCACTCTACTGGGACAAATGCCATTAGAAAAATGACCTTGGTTCAGCTCCCTGACTCAAGAGGTTGGGAACACATTCAACCTCTACTTGTTTCTTTTTCATTGAAAAAAAGAGAAAAGTGGAAATGAAAATATGTAGTATCTTGAGTTTTGCCAGTTTAAAAAAAAAACTGATTGTTTCCAATTTAAAAAAATATGTATTTTTAAACCTATGTAATTTTATTAAGCGATTTCACACTAATAAATTAAATTTTTTAAAAATAAAATATATCTAATAAAACCAAAGCATGATCATAACAGAAAAAAATGATAAATTGGACTTCCAAAAAATTAAAAATATATGCCCTATAAAACATATTATAAGGTGGATGAAAATATAAACCACAGAATGGGGAACAATATTTGTAAAGCACATAGCCAACAAAACAATTGCATATAGAGTAAAGAGCTATCAACTCTCAATATTCAAAAAAATTAAAGTAGGACCATTACACCAAGCCCATGGCTTCAGCCACAGGCCCCATGCTACCTGGCACCTGGGCCCTCTAGCAAGTCCTGGAGTGGTGAACCTCCCACCAAACCTAACACTTCAGCCACAGGCTTCACACTACCCAGTGCCTGGCCCCTCCAGTGAGTCTCAGGGTGCATAACCCTCCCACCAAGCCTGTTGCTTCAGCCATAGGCTCACATGACTTGGTGCCTGGATCCTTCAGTGAGAGCAAAAATGGGAGACAAAGAAACAACCACCAAAGGAAAGAAAAGGAGGAATCAACAGAAAGGGAACTAAATGAACTGAAGGCATGCAATATGTCAGTGAAAGAATTCAGAGTAAGGATCATACAGTTCCTAAACTGGATGGATGAGAAAATCAAAAACCCAGGTAAGAGCCACGGGGAAATAAAGAATGATATAGCTACAATAAAAAACACAATGTAAGGTTTCAACAGTAGGCTATAAGAAGCAGAGAACCATATTAGCGAGTTAGAAGACAGGGCAGAAGAAACACACCCAATCTGAATAGAAATTGGAGAAAAAATTAGAAATCAAGAGGAGAGTCTAAGGGATTAAAGACAGAAAGAATATTAAAGGCTGCAAGAGAGAAAAAGAAAGTTACCTACAAGGGAGCTCCCATAAGACTGTCAGCTGATTTCTCAACAGAAACACTTAAGGCCAAAAGGGAATGGCATGAAGTATACAAAGTAATGAAAAATAAGGGACTGAACACAAGACTACTCTATCCAGCAAGACTATTGTTCAAAATTGAAGATTAAATTAGGAGCATTTCATACACCAAAAAAGCTAAAGGAGTTTATTACCTTCAAACTAGCACTGTAAGAAATGCTAAAGGGACTGGTGAAAGAAGAATAAATAGAGAGGTAGGAATACAGGCATAAAGAATAAAAATGGCAACAATTAAGTACCCATCAATAATAACCTTAAATGTAAATGGCTTATATGTTCCAATCAAAACATAGAGTGGCTGAATGGATAAAAAAACATGACCCATATATATGTTGTCTACAAGAGACCCAACTCAGAACAAGGGACTCACACTGAAAGTGAAGGCATGGATAAATATTTTTCATGCAAAATGGAAATGAAAAAAAGCTGGGCTAGCAATACTTATATCTAAAAAAAATATATCTCAATGTGAAGGTCATAACAAGATATAAGGAAGGCTATTTCATAATACTAAAGGGATTGATAAAACAAGAGGATATAACTCTGGTAAACATATATGCAGGTGCACCCAAATACAGAAAGAAACTTCCAGAAAATATCAAGGGAGAGAATGACAGCAGTACAATCATAGTAGGGGTCTTTAATACACCATTGACATCACTGGATAGATCGTATAGACCCATGGTTGGCAAACTGCGGCTCACGAGCCACATGCAGCTCTTTGGCCCCTTGAGTGTGGCTCTTCCTAAGCCTTAGGAGTACCCTAATCTTACCTAATAATAGACAAACATGCAAATTGACTGTACTTTTGCTATGCCTTAAGCCACACCCACCAGCCAATCAGAGCGACTGTATGCAAATTAACCCAACCAATATGAGTGCTGGTAGCCGAGGAGCTGGAGCAAGCAGGAGACTTGCTTGCTCCAGTGATGGAGGAAGCCAGCCTGCCGCTGGCTCTGACGTCCACTCAAAGCAACAAAGTTTCAATTATAGAAGGTAAATAAACCCCAGATACCTGCTTTCAGCAGGCTGTGGCCACGGAGCTGGAGCGAGCAGGAGGCTTGCTTGCCCCTGCGATGGAGGAAGCCAAGCTTCCTGGTGGCTGCTGCCTCCTCTCAAGTCAACAAAGTTTCAACTATAGAAGGTAAATAAACCCCAGATACCTGCTTCCAGTCGCCATGGCCACGGAGCTGGAGCGAATAAAAAAAACAGAAAAAGGAAAGGCTGGGAACTTCAGTTGCCAGGGGGCCCCCACCATGAAGGGGGTTTGGGCAGCCTGAAAACGGCCCTCAGCCCCTCACCCAGGCTGGCCAGGCACCCCAGCGGGACCCCCACCCTGATCCAGGACACCCTTCAGGGCAAACCAGTCTGCCCCCACCCATGCACCAGGCCTCTATTCTATATAATAAAAGGGTAATATGCAAATTGACCCTAACAACAGAATGGCCAGTCGCTATGACGTGCACTGACCACCATAGGGCAGATGCTCAATGCAGGAGCTGCCTGTTGGTGTCAGTGCGCTTCCACAAGGGAGCACCATTCAGCCAGAAGCCGGATCATGGCTGGCCCCTCACACACACCCCAGCACAGCGGTGGTGACAGGCTGCCAGAGGGAAGTCTGACTGCCAGCTTAGGCCTGATTCCCCAGGGAGCGGGCCTAAGCTAGCAGGTGGATATCCCCTGAGGGGTCCCAGACTGTGAGAGGGTGCAGGCCAGGCTGAGGAACCCCTCTGAGTGCACGAATTTTTGTGCATGGGGCCTCTAGTATATATATAAAAGCCTAACTG
>NW_006300207.1:67278-69802 GCF_000327345.1 Myotis davidii | reverse complement strand
TTCCGGTCAAGGGCATGTACCTGGGTTGCGCGCACTTCCCCAGTGGGGGAGGTGCAGGAGGCAGCTGATCGATGTTTCTCTCTCATCGATGTTTCTAACTATCTCTCTCTCTCTTCCTCTCTGTAAAAAAATCAATAAAATACATTTTTTTAAAAAAATTTTCAATTGTTGTACTGTTGATATTTGGCTCTGTTGACTAATGAGTTTGCTGACCATTGGTATAGACAAAAAAATCAACAAAGAAACAGCAATCTTAAATGACTCACTAGATCACAGGAACTTAATTGACATCTTCAGAACATTGTACCCCAAGCTATGCAATATACATTCTTCTCAAGTGCACATAGGACATTTGCAAAGATAGACCACATTTTGGGACACAGGCAAAGTCTCTTCAGACTCAAGAAGTTTGAAATCATATCAAGCATCTTCTCAGATTACAATGGCATAATATTATAAATCAACTAAAATAAAAACAATCAAAAAATTCAAACACTTGGAGACTACATAGCATGCTATTAAACAATGGTTGGGTTGCCTAAGAGATCAAAGAAGAAAATTTAAAAATCCTGGTAACAAATGACAATGAAAACACAACAATCCAAAATCTATGGGACACAGTGAAAGCAGTCCTGAGAGGGAAAGTCATAGCATTACAGGCCCACCCCCCAAAACAAGAAAAACTGGTAATAAATTATGTAAGTGTACAACTTAAAGAATTATAAGAGAGCAACAACAAAATATCAGAGTGAGCAGAAGGAAGAAAATATAAAGTTCAGAATTGAAAAAAAGGATTTAGAGACAAAAAAAAAAAATACAAAAGATCAATGAAACCAAGAGCTGTTCTTTTGAAAGGATGAACAAGATTGATGAATCTCCATCCAGGCTCACCAAGAAGCAAGAGGACCCAAATAAACAAAATCAGAAATGAAAGAGGCAAAATAACAACAGACCCCCCCAAAATAGAAAAGATTGTAAATATATATATATATACTATTAACAACTCTTCCAACAAACAGGTCAACCTAGAAGAAATTGACATGTTCCTAGAAAAATATGACCTTCCAAACTTAATGAGGAAAAATAAAAAATCTAAATAGGCCTATAACTATGAACTAAATTGAAACAGTAATGAAAAAATTTCCAGCAAACAAAAGCCTTGGGCTGAATGGCCTCAGAAGTGAGTTTTACCAAATATTCAAATAAGAACTCAAACCTACCCTCCTCAGACTATTCCAAAAAATTCAAGAGGAAAGAACACTTTCAAGCTCTTTCTATGAAGCCAACATTACCTTACTCCCAAAACCAGATAAAAGACAATACAATAACAGAAAATTACAGGCCAATGTCCCTGATAAACATAGATGCTAAAATCCTCAACAATATCCTAGCAAATAAAATCCAGCATTACATTAGAAAGATCATACACCATGACCAAGTGGGATTTCTTCCAGGGATGCAAGGCTGGTACAATATCTTCAAATAAAAAAAAAAAACATGATACATCTCATAAACAAATTGAGAGGGGAAAAAACACATAATCATATCAACTGATGCACAAAACGCATTTGACAAAACCCAACACCCTTTCTTGATAAAAACTCTCAGAAAAGTGGGAGTAGAGAGATCATACATCAACATAATAAAAGCCTTGTAGGAGCCAATATTATACTCAATGTACAAAAACTAAAACCACTTCACCTAAGAACAGGAACAAGACAGGGATGCCCACTCTCACCATTCCCGTTTGACACAGCACAGGAAGGGCTAGCCATACTGATAAAATAAGAAGGAGAAATAAAAGGCACCTAAACTGAAAAAGAAGTAAACTGTCATTATTCACAGATAACATAGAAAACCCTAAAGATTCCATCAAGAAACCACTAGATTAAATAAATGAATTTGGAAATGTATCAGGATAAAAAATTAACACCCAGAAATCTATGGCATTTTAATATGCCAATAATGAACTCACAGAAAGAGAAAATAAAAAAAAAAATCCCATTTACCATTGCAACAAAAAACTTAAGATACCTAGAAATATACTTAACTAAGGAGATAAAAGACCTGTACTTGGAAAATTATAGGACATTGAAAGAAAAGATAGAGGATGACATAAACAAATGGAAGAATATACGGTGTTCATGGATTCATAGGATCAACATCATTAAAATGTCCATACCACCAAAAGCAATCTATAGATTAAATGAAATCCCCATTAAAATCCTGAGAAAGAAGAACAAAGTTGGAGGGATCACAATACCAGATATCAACCTATATTACAAAGCCACTGTTCTCAAAACTGTCTGGTACTGGCATAAGAACAGACATATAGATCAATGGAACAGAACAAAGAACCCAGAAATCGACCAAAGTCATTATGCTGAATTAATATTTGACAAAGGAAGCAAGAGCATACAATGGAGTTAAGACTGTCTCTCCAATAAATGGTGTTGGGAAAATTGGACAGATACATGCAATAAAATGACAGGGATGCCCTGATACAATATCTACAAATCAACAA
>NW_006300207.1:64505-67012 GCF_000327345.1 Myotis davidii | reverse complement strand
TATGGAGTTTCCACAGAAAATTAAAAATGGAACTCCCATTTGACCCAGTAATCCCACTTCTAGAAATATATCTCAAGAACTCAGAAACAGCAATCTGAAAGGATATATTCACCCCTATATTTATAGCAGCACCATTTACAATAGCTAAGACTTGGAAACAGCCTAAGTGCCCATCAGCAGATGAATGGATTAAAAGACAATGGTACATCTACACCATGGAATACTATGCTACGGTAAAAAGGAAAGACCTCTTACCATTCACAAGAGCATGGATAGACATGGAGAGCATTATGCTAAGGGAAATAAGCCAGTAGGAGAAAGATAAATATCACATAGTTTCACTCATTTGTGGAATATAATGAACATAAACTGATGAAAAAAATAGAGCCAGTGCCATAGAAACATTGAACAGACCATTAAACCTCAGAGGGATGACAGAGGAGGGTTGTTGGGGTGGTGGTGGTAAGAGATCAATCAATGGACTTGTATGCATGCATATGAGCATAACCAATGGACACAGATACTAGGGGTGTGAGTGCATGTGCTGGGGAGTGGGAGTGGCTGCGGAGAGGTAAATGGGGGTAAAAGGAGACATATGTAATAATTTAAACAATAAAGAATTAAAAAATTGAAGTAGAAAATGTGCAAGTGATACCTTTTACTGAAGAAACATACATAAGACAAATAACCACATGAAGATGAAATCATAATCAAATATCACTATTGCTATCAGTTACCCATCAAAATGGGTAATATTAAAGACAGTGATATCATCAAATTCTCAGAAGGATGTGGAGAACTTGGTGTTTCATGTGTTGCCAGTGGGATAGTGAAGTGTTACAGGTACTCTGGAAAGCAGTGTAGCACTTTGTAATACTCAACATGTACTTACCATAAGAAACAGAATTGCACTCTTGAACATTTATTCCAGATAATTAAAAACTTACATTCATGCAAAACGTCAATCCTCCAGCAGCTTTATTCCTAATAGTCAAAGCTAAAAAATCAAGTAGCTTTCATCAGGCAAATATACATCTGTGGTACATCCATGGAATACTGCTCAGCAATAAAAATGAACTATTAATGCACACAAAATCCTAGATAAATCTCAAAAAAAATATTCCTAGTTAAAAAGTCAACCTCGAAACTATCATATGATCTCACTCATATGTGGAATCTAAAGAACAAAATAAATGGATGAACAGAATAGATCCAGAGACATAGAAACATGGAACAGAGTGATGAATCTCAGAGGGAAGGCAGGGGTTGTTTGAGTGGGTGGGTAGGCAAAGATTAACTAAATAACATATGCATATATACATGACCCATGGACACAGACAATAGTGTAGTGAAGGCCTGCAGTGGCTGGAAGGGTGGCTTAGAAGGATTCACTTGCGGGGGGCGGGGGGAGGTATATTTGTATAACTTTCAACAATAAAGATAAATTTTAAAAGGTTACATACTTTATAAGTCTATTTATATGATATTCAAACACACACACAGAGTATATGTATTAATGATGTCTGAATCAGATCTGTGGATTATACCCATGCCAATTTCCTGCTTATGATACTGTACTACCTTTTGCAAGGTAGTTCTACAATTATTTCAAAATAAGTACTTAAAAAGAAAATAAATTAACAAAAATATCTATAATTTTTTTTCATGAAAGAGCACTATCTACCTATTAGGTAATAAAATTTGTGTGCAGTAGCCCTGGCCAGTGTGGCTCAGTTTGTTTAGCGCTGTTCTATGCACCAACAGGCCTCCACTTCAAAATTCCCAGTCAGGACACATGCCTGGGTTGCAGGCTTCATTCTCTGTAGGGGTATGTGCAGGAAGCAACAGATCAATGTTTCTGTCTCATCAATGTTTCTCTTTCTCCCTCTCCCTTCCTCTCTCTCTCAACTCAATAAAAATATATTTTGAAAATTTTGTGTGCATATATGTGTGTGGAGATTTAAATGCAATGTCTTTAACTAATGAAAATGCATAAATAAGTGGAGATAGGTTATCTTAAATTAACAAAATGAATTAGTAGACTTGACAAATAAACAGATCAAAATAACAGGTGTATAATAAGTCTTCGAAGAGTAAACTGCTTTTTAATCTTTAATTTTGAGAAATAAGCTGACCTATTGTAATGTGTAATGTTTAGGCATAGCTAAACACTTTATTTTTTAATCTAGGATTTCTAAAGGAGCACCGTAAAAATCATAGATGCCTCCTTTGTTTGTTTGTTTATTTGTTTGTTTGTTTTTCCCATTGATCCCCTCCAACCCACACCTGCCCCTCCCAGGCCTTCACTGCTTTATTGTCTGCATCCATATCTACACTAATAAAAGAGAAAAATGGTAATTGGCATACGACGCTACCCTTTTCATTGGCTAATCAGGGCTATATGCAAATTAACTGCCAACTCAGATGGCAGTTAACTGCCAACAAGATGGCGGTTAATTTGCATATGTAGGCACAATGCAGGGAGGCGAAAGGGAAAGCAGGAAGAA
>NW_006300207.1:61068-64278 GCF_000327345.1 Myotis davidii | reverse complement strand
AGGGTGATGGGGGTCAACGCCTGAGGGCTCCCAGTATGTGAGAGGGGGCAGGCTGGGCTGAGGGACACTCCCCCACCCACACACACCCCGTGCACGAATTTCATGCACCGGACCCCTAGTATGTATATAAGTTCCCTGGTTAGTCACTCCCCACCCAGTCAGTCTTTTCCATGCTTCTATGTCCCTGGATCTATTTTGTTCATTAGTTTACTGTCCATTAGATTCCATATATAAGTGAGATTTATGTGATACTTATCTTTCTTTTTGGGGGGATTGAGGATATTTTTATATTGATTTTTAGAGAGAGTGGAAGGGAAGGGGGTAGACAGAGAGAGAGAAACATTTATGTCGCATCAATTGGTTGCCTCCCACAGTGCCCTAACTGCAGCCGAGGATCTAACATGCAACCCAGTTACGCATCCTTCACCAGAACCGAACCGGGGACCCTTCAGTCCATGGGCTGATGCTCTATCCACTGAGTCAAACCTTCTAGGACTACTGAGATTTCACTGAATGGCTTATTTAGATTAGCATAATACTCTCCAGGTCTATCCATTCTGTTGCAAATGGTAAGAGTTCTTTCTTTTTTATACCTGCATAGCATTCCATGGTATAAAAGTACCACAGCTTTTTCATCCATTCATCTGCTGATGGGCACTTGAGCTGTTTCCTAATCTTTGCTATTATAAATTATGCTGCTATGAACATAGGGGTACATATACTCTTTCTAATTGGTGTTTCTGATTTCTTGGGATATATTTGTAGAAGTGGGATTACTGGGTCAAATGAGAGTTCTATTTTTAATTTTTTGAGGAAACTACATACTGTTTTCCACAGTGACTGTTCTAGTCTGCATTCACACTGGCAATTTACTAGGGTTCCCTTTTCTCCACACCCTTGCCAATACTGGTGTTTGTTGATTTGTAGATGATAGCCATTCTGACAAGTGTAAGGTGGTACCTCATTGTAATGTAAATTTGCATCTCTGGGATGATTAGTGATTTTGAGCATTTTTTCATATGTCTCTTGGCCTTCTGGAAGTCTGTTTTGGAGAAGTGTATATTTCGGTCCTTTACCCATTTTTTATTTGGACTGTTTGTCTTTCTTTTGTTAAATTGTATGAGTTCCTTATATATTTTGGAAATTAACCCCTTATCACTCATATCATTAGCAAACATGTTTTCCCATGCAGTGGGCTCTCTTTTCATTTTGTTGATGGTTTCTTTTGCTGTGCAGATGTTTTTATTTTGATCTAGTCCCATTTGTTTATTTTCTCCTTAATTCCCTTTGCCCTAGGAGATGTATCTGTAAACATACTGCTATGAGACATGTCTGAGATTTTGCTACCTATGGCTTCTTCTAATATTTCTGTGTTTTCATTACTTACATTTAAGTCTTTTGAGTTTATTCTTGTGAATGGTGTAAGTTGGTGGTCTACTGTCAACTTTTTACATATGTCTGTCCAGTTTTCCCAATACAATTTGTTGAAGAGACTCTCTTTACTCCATTGTATTTTCTTTCCTCCTTTGTCAAATATTAATTGACCATAATGGTGTGGGTTGATTTCTGGGATCTCTCTTCTGTTGCATGATCTATATGCTTGTTCTTGTGCCAGTACCAGGCTGCTTTGACTATAGTGGCTTTGTAGTATAACTTGATATCTGGTATTGTGATTTCTACAACTTTGTCCCTTTTTTGTCAAGATTGCTGCAGCTACTCGATGTCTTTCTTAGTTTCGTATAAATTTTTGGAGTATTTGTTCTAGATGTGTTAAAATATGCTATTGGTATTTTAACAGGGATTGCATTAAATAGATAGATTGCTTTAGGTAGTATGGACATTTTAATGATCTTAATTCTTCCAATCCATGAACATACTGTACTCTTCCTTTTGTTTGTATCTTCTTCTATTTCTTTTCTTCAATGTCATATAGTTTTCCAAGTACAAGTATTACCTCCTTGGTTAAGTTTATTCTTAGGTGTCTTATTTTTTTTGCTGTGATTTTTAAAGGGATTGTTTTTATAGTTCTTTTTTTCTGAGAGTTTATCATTGGTGTATAAAAATGCCATTGATTGCTTGGTGTTGATTTCATATCCTGCTACATTGCCAAATTCATTTAAGTCAAGCAGTTTCTTGGTGGAATCTTTAGGGTTTTTATGTACAATAACATGTTATCTTTGAATAATGATAGTTTTAATTGCTCCTTTCCAATTTGGGTGCCTTTTATGTTTTCTTCTTGTCTAATCCCTTGGTTAGAACTTCCAGTACTATGTTGAACAAGAGTGGTAAAAGTGCACATCACTGTCTTGTTCTCATTATTAGGGGAAATGCTTTGAGTTTTTTCCCATTGAGTATGACTTTTCCTGTAGGTTTGTCATATAAGGCCTTTGTTATGTTAAGATACCATCTCTCTATCTCACTTTGCTGAAAGTTTTTTTTTTATCAAAAACATATGTTGGATTTTGTAGAATACTTTTTCTGCATCTATTGATATGATCATGTGATTTTTAATCTTTCAATTTGTTTATGTGATATTTCACATTTATTGATTTGAGAATATTGTACCAGTCTTGCATCCCTGAAATCAATCCCACTATGTCATGGTGTATGATCTTTTTAATGTATTGCTGGATTATATTTGCTAAAATTTTGTTGTGGATATTAGCATCTCTGTTTATCAGGGATAATGGCCAGTAATTGTCTTTCTTTGTATGTCTTTATTTGACTTTGGAATTCAGGTAATGCTGGCCTCATAAAAAGAACATGGAAGGGTTTCTTCCTCTTGAATATTTTTTTAATTTTGTTTCATTGTTTAAAGTATTACAAAGATTATTACATATATCACTTTTTTTCCCCTTGATATTCCCTCAGCCTCCCCTACCCCACAATGTCTTGTGTCCATTGGTTATGCTTATAAGCATGCATACAAGTCCTTTGGTTGATCTCTTACCCCCTGTCCCCCGAACCCTCCCAGGCTTTTCCGCTGTAGTTTGACAGTCTGTTCGATGCTGCTACTTCTCTGTATCTATTTTTGTTCATCACTTTATAATGGTCTTTATTATCCATAAATGAGTAAGATCATGTGGTATTTTTCTTTCATTGACTGGCTTATTTCACTTAGCATAATGCTCTCCAGATCCATCCACACTGTTGCGAATGGTAGAAGTTCCTTCCTTTTCACAGCAGCATAGGATTCCATTGTGTAGATGG
>NW_006300207.1:52443-57251 GCF_000327345.1 Myotis davidii | reverse complement strand
TCATTTCATGTTGTCCCATATCTCCCTTAAGTTCTCCTCCTGTCTTTTAATTTTTTTCTCCAATTGCAGTTCAGTTTGGGTGTGTTTTGCTTCCCTGCATTCTAATTCACTAATTCGGTCCTCTGCTTCTCCTAGTCTACTGTTGATACTTTCCATGGTGTTTTTTATTGCAGCTATATCATTCTTCATTTCTTTTTGATTCTTACATAATTTATTGATGTTTTTCATCCATTTAATCTTTAATCTTACATAAGTTGTTGTTTTTTTCCTCCATTCAGTTTATGCACTCTAGGATCCTTATTCTGTATTCTTTTTTTTTTGACATATTGCATGACTTTGTTTCACTTAGCTGCTTTTCTGACGACTCCTCATTTCCTTTCCTTTGTGGGTTTCTTTGTTTACCCATTTTTGGTCTCAACGACTGATCTAGATGTTGAGTCATGCAGGGGCTGCTCCTTGGGTGGCATTGGTTCCTAGGGCTGCAGTTGCTCCTAAAGTGGTCGCGGTAGTGGCTGCTCCTCAGTTGGCAGCAGCTCCTCTGGTGGGTGCTGTTCACAGCAGTGGTGTCTCCTCTGGCTGGTAGGTGAGGCTTCTTGCACAGCTGCTGCTTGTAGGACAGGTGCAGGCTGCGTGTGTCTGCTGCTCCTTGGACCAATGTAGACTGCGCAGAGCTGCTGCTCTTCGGATGTAAGCAGTCTGCTCTTGTGGCTGCTGCTTCTCAGATGGGGCAGGCAGCTCACGTGGTTGCTGCTCCTTGGACAGGGGCAGGCCACGTGAGGCTTTTGCTCTTAGGCCTGGGGCAGGCTGCTCATGGGGCTGCTGCTCCTTGTACAGGAGTGGGCTGCTCATGTGTCTGCTGCTTGCATGGTTGCAGTGCCGCTGGCTAAGGTGTTGGGTCGGTCAGAGGGGAGCATGCTTCAGAACTCACAGGAGCCTGCACCCAGAGTGGCTGGAGACTTGTTGACCATGGGACCACAGCCGAGGTAGCAGGTCCCTGGCAGGAGTCTCTGTAGAGTCCCAGGTGTTATCTGAGAGCACCCTGGGTGGGGGTGAGGTCTGGCTCTCAGTTACAGCAGCTCTCCCCTTAAAAATGCTAGGCTTCTGAGGACGAGCCAGCCTCCTGGAACTGCTTACAATGGTAGCAGAAGCTGTCTAGTTAGCCTGACCCCAAAGGTCCTGCAGGATCTATCTCTGCCTCACTCACATATACACACACACACAACCCACATGACCACACATTCCTCTTTTGGTCCCTCACTGTCTCATACTCTCTCCCTCACTGCCGCCTTCTGCCTGCCTCTGTATTTGGGTCTGGGGTGTTATTGACCCATTTGTAGATGGAGTTTTCTCTCCAGGTGTCTGGTTATGAGGCTCACTCTCTAGCACCTGGCCAGACAGGACAAAATTCACCTCAACAAGACACAACACAAAGGGACCAAAGCATGAATGTACCAACGACTATAATAACCCCACTATAAGTGACCACCTGAGAAAAGAGAATTAGGGGCGAGAAAAGAGAGTGTAAGTGATATCGAAGAGAGCAAAAAAGATGAGAGAAAAGAAAAAGGAGATTATATATAAACACCACAGAACCAATAGATAAACAAAATAATAATAATAATAAATAAAAAAAATACAAACACCAGACCCCCAGCAAAGAGGGTGGGGGCAGAATCTGTAGATGCTGAGCTTATATATAGAAGATAAGGTTAAGAATTGGATGAATATGGGGAGGATCTAAATTGAATGATGGAAAAATAAGGTGAGAAGAAGTAGAAAATAAAGCAACAAACAAAAAAGGAAAAGAAATAGAACAGCAAAAAAAGAGCAACAAACAAAAACAGGAAAACAAAGAAAAAAGTAAAAAAAGAGAAAAGATAAAATAATAAAAATAAAATAAAATAATATAAAAATGAAAAAGTAAAGTGTTCCTTTGGCTGGCTTAAGACCCCAGTCTTCTGTACCATAGTGTTTCTCAGATTCCGATTGCTGGGACTGAAAGTCTCTCTTTGATCCAGCCCCTTTGTGCTCTCAGGGACTATTTAGGTTTTTTTGTTTGTTTGTTTTGTTTTGTTTTTAATCCTTTTACCATTCAAGGTGGAATCTGGATGTGGCTATATTAGTTGCCTGGATACTGGAGGGAGGGGCAACTAATACAGGACAAAATGGCTGCCCAGGTCCCAGGCTCAGGCATGACTCAGCGCCAAACTCGTTGCCACTTCTCCTGGATCCCCCTCTCTCCCCAGATTCCACAATTCCACACCTTCTCCCACACTCCAGCCACGGGTAAGTGTCTGATCCTAAAGGTCCTATGAACTAGGCTCTATGAAGAAAGGCACAAGCCACAGAGGCCAGCGCGGCTGCACCTCTGCATACTCTCCTGCTGGCACTCCTCAGCCTTTCCTGATTGTGGACCCAGATCTAGAATCCCCCGCTGACCAGCAGTTCTGTGTACCTTCTTTCCACTATGCCCGTCCCAAGGGATGCAGCCCAAGCTGGTGCCGTGTGGCTTCCCTCTGATCCTCAGGGCTCAGAGTTCTGGCCAATTATCCTTCCCAGAGCCTTAACTTTACCTTTCTCCGAGAGTCCTCTGCCTTTCCCAGCTGCAAACTGTCTCCCAGCTGAATCTCCTCTGCCAATTCAGGCTGGATGTTACTCATTTCAGCTGCTCACCCTATCTGCTCCGGGACATGGCACGGGACACGTCCATCTATACTGCCGCTATTTTGTCTCCTTGAATTTTTTTTTAAATTGCTTGAGAAGGATAGGTGTTAGTTCTTCTTTGATTGTTTGGTAAAACTTTCCTGTGAAGCCATCTGGACCAGGGATTTTGTTTGATGGGAGTTATTTTTATTATAGTTTTAATTTCATCATTAGTTATTTGCCTATTCAAGTTTTCTTGCACTTCCTGGTTCAGTTTTTGAAGATTGTATTTTCTTAGGCATTTGTCCATTTCATCCATGTTGTCTAGCCCATCCCATATAATAAAAGCATAATATGCAAATTGTCCCCACCAGCGGTCATTCACCTGGGAGTTCAACCAGGAGACCAGGACTTCGACCACTCACTATGATGTGCACTGACCACCAGGGGGTGGTGCGGAACATGGAGGGTATTGGCAATGAGGCGCTGGCAGTGGGCAGCGGTGGAGGCACTGCCAGCCCTGATGGGCCCCAATAAGAGCGGGACCACAGCGGGATGGTGGAGCAGATGAGCAGGAGGCCCCAGGCCAAGTCAGGTGCAAGCGGGGGCCCAATCACCCCACAGACAGCGACCAGCAGCGGCGGCAGGGGACAGGGCCACCACCTGGCTCCCCAGAGCTGAGGGAGCCGGGCAGGGGGCCCCAGCCACAATCAATCGTCCTGCAGACAAGATGGTAGAGTAGGTGAGGGGGCAGCTCCAGGCCAAGGCAAGTGCCAGGCAGGGCTGTGGGGCTGTGAGGCTGGGGGCACAAGGTGGGGCCTGATCTCAGCAGGCCACCCAAAGGGCACCCATGCACAAATTCATGCACCAGGCCTCTAGTTTGTATATATTTGTTCTTTGTATTTTCTTACAATTCTTGGTATTTCTTTGGTGTCAGTGTTACTTCACTTCTTTCATTTCTGATTTTATTTATTTGGGTCCTGTCCCCTTGTTTGTTGATGACACTAAGTGAAGGTTCATCAATCTTGTTTATCTTTTGAAAGAACCAGCTCTTGGTTTTATTGACCTTTGGTATTGATTTTTTAGTCTCTATGTCATTTTTTTCCACTCTGATCTTTATATTTCCTTCCTTCTATTTACTCTGGGCTTTTCTTGTATTTCTCTTTTGAATTCTTTAAGTAGTAGGGTTGGATATATTATTAAAAATTTTCTTGTTTTTTGAGGTAGGCCTGTAACAGTATGAACCTCCCTCTCAGAACTTCTTTCACTGTGTCCTATAGATTTTGAGTTGTTGAGTGTTCATTTTCATTTATTTCAAGGATTTTTTTTATTTCTACCTTGATCTCTTTGGTAACCCACTCATCCTCTATAATAAAAGCCTAATATGCTAACCAACCAAAAGGTGGAATGACCGCTGGAATGACCAGTCACTATGATGCCCACTGACTACCAGGGAGCAGATGCTCAATGCAGGAGCTTCCCCCATCCCAGACCCCAGGCCAGCCAAGGCAAGTGCCAAAGGGGGCCCCCAATAGTCGCCCTGCAGAGGGAGGCAACAAGTGGCGGTGGCTGGGGGTGGGGACAGCCAGTGAGCAGGTGGCGGCAGGGGGTGGGGCCAGCTGGCAAGCAGGCTGGAGTCACCCCCCCCATCACCCCACCAGTCGCCTCCTGCAGAGGGAGGCAACTGCTGGTGGCAGCGGCGACAGTGAGGTGATTAGGAGGCAGGGCCAGTGAGCAGGCAGTGCCATGCTGCCCAAGGCAGGTTCCAGCAGAGGCCCCCTGATCACCCTACTGGTGGCCCCACAGATCAGCCCTGATAACCAGCCAGGCCTAGGGACCCTACCTGTGCATGAATTTCATGCACTGGGCCTCTAGTTGTTTAATAACATGCTATTTAGCCTCCATTTGTTTGACTGTTTTTTAGTGTTTTTATGTAGTTGATTTCTAATTTGATGCCATTGTGATCTGAGAAGATGCTTCATATGGTTTCAAACTTCTTGAACTTGTGGAGACTTAGTATGTGTCCTAACATGTGATCTATCTTTGAAAATGTCCAATGTGAACTTGAGAAAAATGTATATTCTGCATCTTTGAGGTGAAATGTTCTGAAAATGTCAATGAATTCCATTTGATCTAGTGTATAGTCTAGGGGATCACTGTCTTCT
>NW_006300207.1:19961-52289 GCF_000327345.1 Myotis davidii | reverse complement strand
TATTTCACTTAGCATAATGCTCTCCAGTTCCATCCATGCCGTTGCAAATGGTAAGAGTTCCTTCCTTTTTAGAGCAGCATAGTATTCCATCGTGTAGATGTACCACAGTTTTCTAATCCATTCATCTACTGATGGCCACTTAGGCTGTTTCCAGATCTTAGCTATGGTGAATTGTGCTGCTATGAACATAGGGATCACTGTCTTCTTGTTGATTTTTTATCTAGAAGATCTATCCAGTGGGGTGTTAAAAGTTCCCTACTATGTATTGCTGTCAATCTCCTCTTAAACTCCTCCAGAAGTTTTTTTTATATATTTGGATGTTCCTGTATTTGGTGCTTATATGTTTACCAGAGTTATATCCTCTTTGTGTGTCTATCCCTTTAATGTCCTTTATTATCTCTTGTTATGGCCTTCATTGTGAAGTATATTTTGTCAGATATGAGTATTGCTACCCCAGTTTTTTTTTTCATTTCCATTTGCCCATAAAATTTTTTCCATCCCTTCACTTAAATTCTGTGTCTTTTTTTCTGAAGTAGATCTCTTGTAAACAGCATATATATGGGTAATGTTTCTTATCCATTCAGCTACCGTATATATCTTTTGATTGGAGCATTTAATGGATTTACATTTAAGGTTATTATTGACTAGAGGCCCAATGCACAAAATTCGTGCAAGAGCCTTGGCCCCCACTGCCGCAGTGGGCACCTCTGTCTTGGCCCCCACCCACTGCTGAGGCAGCCATGGGCCTCTGCTGCTTCTGCCTCAGCCCCTGTCCATCATGGCTTTGTCTGGAAGAAAGGACGTCTGGAAGGATGTCAGGTCTAATTAGCATATTATGCTTTTGTTATTATAGATAGGTACTTATATATCGCATTATTATTCTTTGTGCCTGTGTTCTTCTTTCTCTCTAGTTCTTCATTTCACAAAAGTCCCTTTAACATTTCTTTCAGTGCTGCTTTGGTGGTAATAAACTTTTTTAGCCCTTTTTGTTCTGTAAAGGTCTTTATTTCACTTTCCACTTAGAAAGTTAGCCTTGCTGGATAGAGAAGTCTTGGGTTCAGTCCCTTGGTTTTCATTGCTTTGTATATTTCATGCCACTCCCTTCTGGCCTGAAGTGTTTCTATTAAAAAATCAGCTGGCAGTCTAATGGGAGCTTCCTTGTAGGTAACATTCTGTCACTCTCTTCCAGTCATTAAGATTCCTTGTCTTTAATATTTGCCATTTTAATTATTGTGTACATAAGTGTGGGGTTTTTGTTGTTCACCTTAATTGGGACTCAGTGTTTACTGCACTTGAGTGACTTTTTCCTTCACCAAGTTAGGAAATTTTCTGCCATTATTTCTTCAAACAGGTTATCTGTTCTTTTTCTAGATTTTGTTCCTTCTGGTACCCATATAATGCAAATGTTGTTGTTTCATGCTGTCCCAAAGCTCCCTTAGACTCTACTCCTGCTTTTTATTTTATTTTTTCAATTTGCTGTTCTGAATGGGTGTTTTTTTCCTATCTCGTCTTCTAATTCACTGATTTGGTCCTCAGCTTATTCTAGTCTATTTTTGAATCCTTCTAGGGTATTCTTTATTTCAGCTATGTCATTCCTCATTTCCAGTTGACCCTTACTTAATGTTTCAACCTCTCCTTTCAAGTTGGTGTTGCTCTCATTAAATCTCTTATAATTCTCATTAAGTTCCTTATAATTCTCATTAAGTTGCTTGTAGTTCTCACAGAGTTATTTGAGCACCCTTAATAGCATTACTCTGAATTCTTTATCTGACAAGTTGATTGCCTCCATTTCATTTATTTCCTTTTCTGGTGATTCCTCCTTCTCTTTCATTTTTTTTCCCTTTGTCTTCCCATTTTTACTGTCCCTTTGTTTTTGTTTCTATGTATTAGGTCAAACTACTATGCCTCCCAGCCTTTGTGTCTTATGTATTAGGTGTTGTTGTTTGTTTGTTTTTTGGAACCAATGGTGCAGTTTCTTTGATCTCCTGAGCTGGGTCTTCTAGGAAAGCCCCTTGTTTGAGTAATTTGTGTTCTCCTGTTGTAGTTGCGTCTTGAATGTCATTGTCCTCTTTGTGGATGGAGCCTCGTCTCAAGCTGGCTGACTATGTAGCTCCCCACCAACCACATTGTGTGAGCTGTTGTGGAGGAGCTGACCAAACAGAAAAAAATACAACACACCAAAAGGCTAAACAAAAGAAACAAAACAAAAACATACACAAGACCCCTTTAGCACAACAAAAGCAACCCCCATAGAAGAGAGAATTAGGAAAGAGAAAAGATAGCAAACAACAAAAAAAGGGGGAGAGGGAGAATATATAGATGCAAAGCTGAAATAAAGAAAATAAGAATAAAGAATTAGGGAAATAGGGAAAGGAAAATGATTTAAAATAAAGGAGGAAGAAAAGAAAAGAAAAAATTAAAAGTGGCAATAGAGCAGAAAGCAGATAGTCCTAAAGTCAGAAAGAAAAAAAAAATTGAGAAAGCAGGAGAAATAGAAAAGAGAGAAGAAAAGAGAAAAAAATTGAATAGTGAAAATAAATTGAGTAGGAAAAGAGAAGAAGAAAATTAGATATATGAACAAAACAATAGACTAGTATAATAAAAAATCAATAAAGCATATAGATAAAGATGATAAATTTAAAAGGGGGGGGAAGATAGAGAAAAATTAAAAGAAAAGAGAAGAAAAAAGAAAAAAAAAGTGAAGTGGTGTTCCTTTCAGCAGATTTTAGTGCCCCATGGGAGCTCCCTTTGAATCCTACTCTTCTGTTCTGTCTGCCAATTCTGGGCTTTCATGTAGGTACTTAGATGCTAACCACTGTCAGGAACTGTCCTCCTTTAGTTTTCAGCAATCTACTTGAAGCTCCAAGTGATCCACTGATCCACCACTTTTTCTTTCTCCACAGGAATTGGCTGCAAGCAGGAGGGGCTAACTTGCCCTCTAAAGTAAGTTTGTTAGCAGCATGGGGTCCAGGGCTGAGCAAACTTTCCCTGGTTCCTGGACTCAGCCTCTATCCACCTTTGCTTGCTAACCAGCTGTCAATCTTAATCACTCCAAAGTCTATTTCTGAAGGGACTTTAAGTGGAGGCGTTGCTATTTAGCTTTCAAGGACTTTGGAGGGTGTGTTTCCCTGTCCCAGAACTACTCCTCCACAAGTGGCCCAAAATATTACTCTGCCCTTGGCTAGACAGAGATCCTTGTGTTCTTACCTTGACTGGACAGATACCAGTGGGTTGGCTGGAAACCTGGTGTTTTTATCACTCTTCCATAAGGGAAAGTACCCGTCTGATTCTCAGAATAGTGAGGTGGACAGCCCCTCCCCCAATCCAGTCACTGACATTCCTGAGACTGTCAAAACCATAGGTTTGGCCTCTGCTTTTGGGTCCTCTAAAATGTTCACAATACAGGATGTGACATGCAGGGCTCCTAAAAGTGGAACAGGCTGTATCACCTAAGGTGAGGATTTTTCTTTTCCTGCCCTGTGGCTACTGGAGCAGCTTTTTCCTCTCAGGAAAAATGGCTGTTTCAGTTTGGGGACCTATGACCAAATGCTCCTGGCTACTGCTTTTCCATGTCTCCGTGAAATGCTTCCCATCCCAGCTTCTCTTTAGGCAGTTCTAGTCCAAATCTCCCTCCCTACACCAAAGCCTCGGGTGAGTAGCTGCAAATGAAAACTGCTCTGGGTTTTAAAATACAACAAAAAGAAATGGTGGCTTTCTCTCTGACCAGCTCTAGTTTACTGGCTTCAGATTCTACTGTGCCCACCCTGCTGCCTTTCAAGGCTGGATTATAAGTAGCCTGCTGGTATAGGCTCTGGTGCTCTGGGCTGTGGAGCCCAGTCTGGGTTCCAGCCCTCTATCTTAAGGGAACAGACACTCCCGTAGCCCAGTGCTCCCTCCTCACTCTCAACCTGCCTCCCCTGGGAGCTGAGTCAGCACCTCACCGAACCTCCCCATTCTGACTGGTCTCCAGGTGTTTTCTGTCCTTCCCTGATGTAAGTCTCCTCCTCAAATGGTCCTAAGTGGGTAATTCCAGGTGAATGTTCTCCAAATTAGATGTATTTCCAGTCTGACCCTGGGACAAGGTGCATGAGAGGTCTGCCTATTTGGCCACCATTTTCTACCTCCCTGCTTATCACTTTGAGTTTATTTTCACACATGATTCCTTCTTTGGGCCCTGTTAACAGTCTTTTGAGGTAGATGTGACTTTGAAAACAAACTCAGCAGTTTAAATAGCAGGAGCAAAGCCACACACACACAGGTGAAAGCCTGCCAGGGCTCTAATCATATCATCTGATTGAAATTAGGTCTCTTTTCCCTGTAGCATCTTTGTTCTAAGTCATTTTAAATTGTGGAATAGCTTTTTTAAAATCTTAATTGGTCTTAAACATGCTGTAAACACGTTTGATATTTTCATTCAGGAATGGACTGTAGCAATAGTCGTTCACCTTGTCGCTAATAGTATTGTAGAAGTCTTTCCTAAAAAGGTCTTTTACAGCAGTGATTATAATGTTGGGCTTTAAATATACCACCATCACACTATTTCTCTTCTATAATTTCTTCCCTCAAAAACACAAAAGTTGAAGTTAATATATCATGCCATCTGCTAATCTCACAACCTGCTGTCAAACCCTTGAATCAAGTCATTTAGAGTATTTTTAAAAATTCTTTACTGTTTAAAGCAGTGGTTCTCAACCTTTGTTACACGTTAGAATCACCTGGGAATCTTTTTAGAATCCTGATTTCTGGGCCTCATCCTCCGGAAATTCTGTTTCTTTGTTATGGGGTGGGGCCACAACATTAGTAAAAAAAGAAACAGAATTTACGGAGGATGAGGCCCAGAAATCAGAATTTTAAAAAGATTCCCAGGTGATTCTAATGTGCAGCCAAGGTTGAGAACCACTGGTTTAAAGTATTACATATGTCTCCTTTTCCCCACATTGACCTCTCCCTGGCCATTTCCACCCCTGAGCAAATCTACCCACTACTGTCTGAGTCCATTGGTTATGCTTATATGTATGCATAAAACTCCTTTGGTTGATTTCTTACCCCACTCCCTTTCACTCTCTGCTGCCTTCCCTCTGAGGTTTGAAGGTCTATTCAATGCTTCTATGTCTCTGGATCTATTTTTGTTCATCAGTTTATGTTGTTCATTATATTCCACAAATGAGTGAGATTATGTGATATTTATCTTTCTCTGACAATCTTATTTCACTTAGCATCATGCTCTGCAGGTCCATCGATGCAGTTGTGAATGGTAAGAGTTCTTTCTTTTTTGCAGCAGGGTAGTATTCCATTGTGTAGCTGTACCACGGTTTTTAATCCACTCATCTGCTGATGGGCACTTAGGCTGTTTCCAAGTCTTAGCTATTGTAAATTGTGCTGCTATTAATATATCCTTTTGATTGGTGTTTCTTATTTCTTGGGATGTGTTCCTAGAAGTGGGATTACTGGGACAAATGGAAGTTCCATTTTTATTATTTTTAGGAAAATCCATACTGTTTCCCACTGTGGCTGCACCAGTCTGCATTCCCACCAGCAGTGCAAGAGGGTCCTTTTTTCTCCACATCCTATCCAGCACTTGTTGTTTGTTGACTTGTTGATGATAGCCGTTCTGACAGGTGTGAGATGATACCTCACTGTCGTTTTGATTTGCATCTCTCAGGTGATTAGTGACTTTGAGCATGTTTTCATTTGGCCTTCTGTATGTCCCCTTTGAGAAGTGCCTTTTAGGTCCTTTGCCCAGTTTTTGATTGGATTGTTTATCTCCTTTTGTTAAGTTGTATGAGTTCCCTATAAATTTTGGAGATTAAACCCTTATCAGATATAACATTGGCAAATATGTTCTTCCATGCAATGGGCTCTTGCTGGAAGCCAATTCCAGCATGTCATAATTGCAAGAGTTTCATTGAAAGGTTGATGGAACTTGGGGACTCAACAAGGGCTGAGTCACATATGTTATCACCTGTTGGGAATGGCTAAAAGCATTCCCCCAAAACTGAAAAGGATGATTGCTTGTTGCCAGAGAGCTAAGGGCATCTTAATCTACATGTTATTGCCTCCTACTGACCAAACACCTGAACAGCTGTAGGCAAATTCCCCCATTCTGACAATGCTTGTGTATACGGAAACCTTACCCTTTGATGTGTATATCTACCTTGCCTTAGGACAAATTGTGTCAATAAAAAGCAAGGGGTCCTGAGGCGAGGAGATCTTAGTTTCTTTAGCTAGAGCTCCTCTGACTCCTTATAATGCCTTTCAAAATTATGCTTCGTCTCTGGACTCTTTATTAAGTTACACACAGCCCTTCTCCAGATTGCTGAACCCTTCTAGATGCTGGGACAAGAACACCCACTGGCTCTCATCATTTTGTTTATTTATTTATTTTTTTCTGTGCAGAAGCTTTTTATTTGATTTAGTCTCATTTCTTTATTTTCTCCTTAGTTTCCATTGTCCTAGGAGCTCTATCGGTAAAGATACTGCTAAGACATATGTCTGATATTTTGCTGCTTATAGATTCTTCTAAGATTTTTATAGTTTCCCATCTAACGTTTGTCTTTTGTCCATTTTGAGTTTATTCTTGTGTATGGTGTAAGTTGGTGTTCTAGTTTCATTTTTTTTTGCATGTATCTGCAATTTTCCCAACACTACTTATTGAAGAGACTGACTTGACTCCATTATACGCTTTTCCCTCCTTTGTCAAATATTAATTGAGCATAATGGCTTGGGTCAATTTCTGAGTTCTCTGTTCTATTCCATTGGTCTATATGTCTGTTCTTGTGTGAGTGCCAGGCAGTTTTGAGAAGAGTGGCTTTTTAATATAGCTTGATATCTGGTACTGTGATCCCTCCAGCTTTGTTCTTCTTTTTTTTTTTTTTTTCAGAATTGCTGCAGCTATTCAGGTCTTTTCTTATTCCATATGAATTTTTGAACAGTTTGTTCTAGGTCTGTGAAATATGCTGTTGGTATTTTAATGGGGAGTGCACTGAATCTATAGATTGCTTTGATTAATATAGACATTGTAATGATGTTGATTCTACCAAACCATGAACATGGTATGTTCTTCCATTTGTTTTTGCCCTCCTCTATCTCTTTTTTCAATGTCCTGTAGTTTTCCAAGTACATGTCTTTTACCTGCTTAGTTAAGTTTATTCCCAGGTATCTTAAGTTTTTTGGTGCAATGGTAAATGGGATTATTTTTTTAGTTTATCTCTCTGTAAGTTCATTATCTATAATAATAAAAGGGTAATATGCTAATTATACTGTATGTCTTCCGCATGTCATTCCAGATGCCCTTCCTGATGAAGCTGGGGCAGGAGGGAAACCAGTCCAGGTACTGGGTGCCTGCGGGCAGCCCGAGGCAGCCTGGGTGCCTGCTGGAGGCTGGAGGAGGTAAGCCCAGGTCCCGGGTGCCAGAGGGAAGCCTGTGCTGGCAACCAGGGGAAGAAGGCCTACTCTTGCACGAATTATCATGCATCAGGCCTCTAATTGGTGTATAAAAAAGCCATGGATTTCTGGGCATTAATTTTGTATCCTGCTACATTGCCAAATTCATTTATTAAGTCTAGTAGTTTTCTGATGCAGTCTTTAAGGTTTTCTATGTACAATTTCAAGTCATCTGCGAATAATGACAGTTTTACTTCTTCTTTTCCAATTTGGATGCCTTTTACTTCTTCTTATCTGATCATTATGGCTAGCACTTCCTGTACTGTGTCCAACAGGAGTGGTAAAAGTGGGCATCCCTGTCTTGTTCTTATTCTTAGGGGAAATGGTTTTAGTTTTTGTGCATTGAGTATGATGTTGGCTGTAGGTTTGTCATATAAGGCTTTTATTATGTTGAGGAATGATCTCTCTATTCCCACTTTGCTGAGAGTTTTTATCAAGATAGGGTGTTGGATTTTGTCAATTGCTTTTTCTACATCAATTGATATAATTATGTGGGTTTTGTCTCTCAATTTGTTTATGTAATGTATCACATTTATTGATTTCCAGATATACCAGCCTTGGATCTCCAGAATAAATCCCACTTAGTCATAGTGCATGAACTTTCTAATGTATTGCTGGATCTTATTTGCTAATCTTTTGTTGAGGATTTTAGCATCTATGTTCATCAGGGATATCGGCCTGTACTCTTTCTTTGTAGTATCTTTATAGGTTTTGGGATTAGGGTAATGCTAGATTCATATAAACAACTTAGAAGTGTTCCTTCCTCTTGAATTTTTAAAACTGTCTGAGGAGGGTAGGTTTGAGATCTTCTTTGAATGTTTGGTAAAACTCCCCTGTGAATCTGTCCGGCCCAGGGCTTTTGTTTGCAGTGAGTTGTTTTTTGTTGGTTTGTTTTTATTACTGCTTCAATTTCCTCCATAGTTATCAGTCTATTAATATTTTTTATTCTGCCTATTGAGTTTTGGAAGATTGTATTTTTCTAGGAATATGTCCATTTCCTCTAGGTCAGGGTCCTCAAACTACGGCCCGCGGGCCACATGCAAATACAAATATTGTATTTGTGGTTTTTTTTTACTTCAAAATAAGATATGTGCAGTGTGCATAGGAATTTGTTCATAGTTTTTTTTAAAACTATAGTCCAGCCCTCCAATGGTCTGAGGGACAGTGAACTGGCCCCCTGTTTAAAAAGTTTGAGGACCCCTGCTATAAGTTGTCTATTTGGTTATAATAGAGTATTTCATAGTATTTTTTTGCAACCCTTTGTATTACTGTGGGGTCCATCATTACTTGACCTCTTTTATTTCTGATTTTTTAAAATATATTTTTATAGATTCAGAGAAGAAGGGAGAAGGACAGACAGATAGAAACATCAATGATGAAAGAGAATCATTGATTAGCTGCCTCCTGTATGCGCCCCCCTCCCCGGGGGATTGAGCCCACAAACCAGGCATGTGCCCTTCACTGGAATCAAACCCGGGACCTTCAGTCCACAGGTGAATACTCTATCCCCTGAGCCAAACCAGCTAAGCCTCTGATTTTGTTTATTTTGTTCCTCTCTCTTTGCTTCTTGGTGATCCTGGCTAGCGGTTCATCAATCATGTTTATCCTTTCAAAGAAAGGTTTTATTGATCTTTTGATCTCTTGGTTTTATTGATCTTTTGAATTGCTTTTATACTGTCTGTGTCATTTTTTTTCCACTCCAAAATTTATTATTTCCTTCTGTCTGCTTACTCTGGGCTTTTCTTGTTGCTCTTTTTCTAATTCTTTAAGTTGTAGGGTTAGATAATTTATTACCAGTTTTTCTTGTGTGTGTATGTGTGTGTGTGTATTTTGAGGTAGGTAATATGAACTTCCCTCTCAGGACTGCTTTCACTGTGTCCCAAAGATTTTGGATTTTTGTGTTTTCATTGTCATTTTTAGGATGTTTTTTTATTTCTTCTTCTATCTCTTTGGTGACCCAATCATTGTTTAATAACACACTATTTAGCCACCAAGTGTTTGGTTATTTTTTATTGTTTTTATTGTAGTTTATTTCTAATTTTATGCCATTGTGATCTGAGAAAATACTTGATATGATTTCAATCTTCTTGAATTTGTAGAGACTTAGGTTGTGTCTTGATATGTGGTCTATCTTTGAAAATGTCTCATGTGGACTTGAGAAGATTGCATATACCATAGCTTTGGGGTGAAATGTTCTGAAGATGTGAATTAATTCCATCTGATGTAGTGGGTTATTTAGAATTGCTGTTTCTTTATTGATTTTTTGTCTATAAGACTTACAGTGATGTCACGGGGTATTAAAGTGCCCTACTATGATTGTACTGTTGTTGATCTCCCCTTGATATGTTCCAGAAGTTACTGTTTGTTTGTTTTTTTATGTATTTGGCTGCTCCTGCATTGGGTGCATATATGTTTATCAGAGTTATAGCCTCTTGTTGTATCGATCCCTTTAGTATTATGAAGTGACCTTTCTTATCTCTTCTTATGGCCTTCACTTTGAGGTCTATTTTGTCAGATATAAGTATTGCTACCCCAGCTTTTTTTTCATTTCTCTTTGTCTGAAATATACTTTTCAATCCCTTCACTTTCAGTCAGTGTGAGTGCCTTGTTCTGAGGTTAGTCTCTTGTATATAGCATATATATGGGTCATGTTTTCTATCTATTTAGTCACCTGATGTCTTTTGATTGGAGCATTTAATCCGTTTAAGATTATTATTGATAGGTACTTATTTGTTGCCATTTTTATTCTTTATGCCTGTGTTCCTTCTTCCCTTTCTATTTCTTCTTTTTACAACAGTCCCTTTAACATTTCTTGCACTACTAGTTTGGTGGTGATAAACTCCCTTAGCCTTTTGTGTCTATGAAGCTCCTGATTTCACCTTCAATTTTGAATGATAGCCTTGGTGGATAGAGTATTCTTGGATTCAGTCCTTTGATTTGCATCACTTTGTATACTATATACTATTCCCGTCTGGCCTCGTGTTTCTCTTGAGAAATTATTTGATATTCTAATGTGAGACCCTTTTACCTAACTCTCTGTCTCTCTCTTGCAGCCCTTGATATTCTTCTTTTTCATTAATGATTGCCATTGTAACTACGATGTGTTTTGGCATGGGTCTTTTTGAATTCATCTTGTTTGGGATTCTCTGTTCTTTTGTGACCTTTTTCTTTTGTGACTTCCCCACATCAGGGAAGTTTTTTTTGTCATTTTTCTTCAAATATGTTGTCTAATCCTTAATCTTCTTCTTGTCCTTTTGGATCCCCTATTATATGGATGTTGCTTCATTTCATGTTGTCCCAAAACTCCTTTAAGCTCTTCTTCTGCTTTCTAATTTTTTCTCCATTTTGTTGTTTAGATTGGGTGTGTTTTCTGCCATGTCTTCTAACTCACTGATTCCGTTATCTCCCTCTTCTAGTCTACAGTTGAAACCTTCCATTGTATCTTTTTTTTATCACTATATCATTGTCTATTTCCTCTTGATTCTTAAATATGTTCATAATTCTCACATCCAATTGGTTTAGGAACTGTATGATCCTTATTCTGAATTCTTTCTCTGACATATGGCTTGCTTCAATTTCATTTAGTTCCTTTTCTGGGGATTCCTTATTTTCTTTCCTTTGGAGGTTGTTTCTTTGTCTCCCCATTTTTCTGTCTTTTTCTAGCACTGCGCTCCCTATTTGAGATTCAAGGGGTTGAAGCCCCTCACGGTTCAGTGATCTGAGACACGCTAGACTGAAAGGTGGGTCTGCCTTGAGTTTCACACCTTTATTGTCTCTATTCTGAGTTTACATCCTTCTCCCATGATTCTGATACCTCAGTTGTCCACTTCAGATTCTTGGGGTTGCAGGCAGCTCATGCACAGTTCCTCTGGCATGTGACTCCCTGTGAGGGCCCAGAGCCCTCTGGCATGCAATTCACTGTGTGGCCTCAGTACCCAATTCAGGATGGCATCCTATGACCCTCTGGTAGTGCACATGCAGCATGGTCCTGTGACCTGTGGGTGGGCATACTGGGTCACACCAGCAACTCTGACCTGGGCTGGGGGTAGGGCATGCACTGAGTGACAGCTCTGTCCACACCAGGTGGTGGAGCCAGCGCCAGGTGGAAGACTCTGTCCATGCTGGGGACAGAGCACTCACCAGTCTGGGGGATCAGGCAGGCAAGGAGTACCCCCAGAGCATCCTTGAACTCACAGCATGGGGACTTTTAGCACGGGATCCTGGGATGCTGGGTTTTGGTTTCAGTGAGGTGTTGCAGTTTGGAAGTTCTCTCTGGTGTGCACAAACTGCAGACATCTGGGACCCACAGGGGTGGTACTGTGCTGCTCATTGCCAGGGCACGATGTGGTTCCACATGTGTTAAGACTGTAAGCAGCTCTCTGTACCTGTCTGGGGTGGTGTCTGAGTTTGGTCTAGGTGTTGGTATGGCTGGCCTCCATTGCTCCCATCTGCAAGATGGCATGGGTTCCGTGCTAAAACTGCAGCAGCCTGTGAGTGCCCATGGTCTACCAGCCCCCAGGACTCATGAAATGTCTAATTATCCCTCAGTGCCCGCCCCACCCCCCACCCCCCCACACACACACCACACACATTTTGCTCCTTTACTCACTAACACTTTCTTCCTCCCTGCCGTTCTGTTGGTCACTATGTTTGAATCTTAGAGTATTTTTTAAAAAGCTATTTTTGATGCAATTGTGTTTCAAAAATATCCTGTTATCTCAGAAGTGTCTATAGTCTCAGAACTTCTATTTCAGCCTGGTTTCTCTGAGCTTGAGGTTGATTTGATCTCACTTTGGTTGTATGTCTTTTAGTACAAGTTTGTGTTCATAATTCACACCCCTCCCTCATCTATGTTGCTGTCCTTTTTCTTGTGAACACTGATTTTTAAATATAATTGCCTACAGTCCTGTGATTATGGTATTTGGCTTGTGGCTTACACTTGCAGAGTTTTTTTTTCCTTTGCACTGTACTTCAAAGAACTAAATGTTAACTTCGTTTCACTCTCTGTAGACTGGTTCTCTAAATGATGCTATTTAAGCTATAGTGGTGATTGTTTCAACATGTTTCACATCCTAGACATTCAAATGAACTGTAATCTTGTTTCAGGATAGAATCCAAATAGATTAATACTTTGAGATGATATTATATGAATGTTTTTGAGAAGAGGAGAAATTTGCACTTGTCATCACTATTAAATACAAAAGGGTGGCCATAAGGACCATTTCCAGGCTGTCAGTCTGCACTACGTGTCCTGCATTGAAGGCCACTGTCAAATTATCTCCAGCCAGACTTGGATCAATGTGACTGGGAGGAAACACGCGTGCCTGAAATACAACAGAAGTCTGATTATAGTGAACATAGAATGAATGCCAAGCCTCCATGGATCCACTAAAACCTGTCCAAGTTGGCAGTTCACCTTACATTTTTCTGCAAAGGATCAACCTTTGGCTCTCAGCAGTATTTGATCTCACCTAGAGATGAAAAACACAATCAGCCATGCCTTATCCATGTGAGAATCTGTGTGCCATCCACATTGCTACATTTTTCCATGATGCCAAAGACAATTGCCCTTCATTGTGTGTTCTGATTACAATGACAGTACTGTATTTGTGTGGGTCAACTTGAAAATTTATTTCCATTCACCCAACTTGCACACCAGCGCAGGCGAATTTTGTAGACTGATACATTTTACATATGTATTTTCTTTTCTGTTTTCCCACTTAATGTGACCTTTGAGGAATGTGTTATAATTTCATTTTGTTTAAAAAGGGAAAGTGCTAGTCAAAAATTTTAGAGAGAACTATTGGACACATCTCAAAAAATTATCATGAGTTGGCCTGAGAGACAGCCATGGAATCCAACCTAGAGATGTGGCTCATCTATGGCATTCCTAAGCACAGTGGTCATTTGCCTCCCTTTTCTAGTTCCAGTGCTGGGTTTCCCTTGGTGGATTTTATGAATTTCATTGGAAATGTTCAGAGGATCCAAGATAGATAAAGAGTAGGTGGAAGCTACATACATCTTCTGGTGCCAAACCAAATTTACAGAGAAATTATAGAGCAATCAACCTGAATGAATAACTGAAGGACAGCTGAACAGGAGTACTATAGTGGACGATTTTTAGAAGAAGCTTCAAAGAGACTGGTAAGAAGGGATATGTGGAGAGAACTGACACTTGCACCCAGGTGTGGTAGCTGAGAAACCTGAGGGATATCTCAGCTGCAAAAGGATCTCTGAGTTTTCATGAGGTCTCAACCCCACACTGGAACCTTCATAGCACTGGGTCTTAGAAGAGGAGCATTTGGCAGTGAAAATCAGCAAGGACTCTGTCCACTTGGAAGGGGAGGGAGTCTGCTAAAATCCCAGATGCTCTCCTAAAGGGCCAACCCACAGGAGCTTGCTCTTGGTAATAGGGCTCTGGTAACTCAGGGCACATGGGAGTCATAAAGAGAAGATCTAGATGGTATGGCTTGGGAAAAGATCTGGATGGTTGACTACTGAGATCCTGGACCTGAGTCAACTGACAGGCCTGCCCTCAGACACCATGTCACAGGGTCAGACAGTCTTATTCTTACAGCATCAGCTGGGAGAGTGCACTAACCTGGTCTTCCAAATACTGGTGATACCACCATGCCAACCTTGAGTCCATCAGAAAGAACTGTTTGCTGCACACAACAGGGACTTGTGTTAAGTTTTTTTTTTTTTTTTCTGGAGAGACTATGGGCAGACACTTAGATAGTAATTTAACTGTGTGGCTTTGGAATGGGGGCTAATCTTTCCCCCATCCTGTGTGTTTACAAGGTGCCAACTCCAAGGAACATTCCCTTGATCTGATTTTTCAAGTTCTGGTGGCCTCATGCTATTGAACTCAGTTATGCAAGGGGAAGGGAACACTGCTCAGACCTGGAAATTCAGAGTGCATCTCCCTCAGAATCATTTTTCAGGCTTTGATGGTGAGACTGCAGAGCTACATGGAGGCATGTAGCTTGCTCTCTTCCCATGGACCGGCACTATTCCCCATAGAAGACTGCTTTGATCTGTTTTAACAATTCCCACTGGTCTAATCCTGCTACACTCATTTTCATGGGGGGAAAGGAACAACTCTGCTCAGAGGTAAAACATTTTGAGTGTTTCTCCCTCAGAGGCTCCATTCTGGGGCTCCCACAGGCATGACTAAAGAGCTAAAAGAAGTTCAGCTCACCCCTTTACTGAGGTCCAGCCAGTGCCAGCACCAACAGAATGCTTTCTTGATCTGTTTGCACAAGTTATGGTGGCCCCACCATGCAGAGCTTACTCCTGCAATAGAGACACCTGGCTGAACCCAACCTGAACCTGTGGCATGCTCCTCCAGGGAGAGCTGGAGTTGGAGACTTCTAGCAGAGACTAAGTGGCACAGCTCTGGAAGAGGGGAAACAGTCTCCCCATTTAATGCCTAACCATGCTGCCCTCAAGTAGCAGATCCACTAGCCGCATCCTGCATACCTGGTGACCCAACCCTACCAAATGAGCCAGGCAGAAGGGTCAGTGGGGTGCAGCCATCTTGGCTACACCCTACAGTCTTTCTTCATAAGATTCTAGAGAAACTCTGGGAAAGTTCAAGGGGTGGTGGAGTAGCCAACAAGTAAAGGACAACCTTTTTTTAAATTTGCTCCTGGCTCAGAGCTGCAGGAAACAAACCCATGTACACAGCCTACCCCTTCCCCATATACTGAGGCCAATTAGACACAGCAACAAAGAGTAAATAGTGTGGTAGCTCCAGATGGGTAGCCCAAGGCTGGGTACACAGAATATCTGACATAGACCTCCACATGAACCCTGGCCAAGTGGGCCCAGAACCAACAAAACCAGTGATGGGCTTCAAACCACACCAGAGCTTGACTCAACTTCACACAAATGGCACAGACAAAGAGTGACTCTGATAGGCACCAGATCCTTCTTGGAACAACTCTGCCTGAGGGAAAAGCCCCTGAACAGTGACCCAGGCATAGTGAACAAGGTCTATCCTTATAGTGAGCCAGCCTGAGGGTTAACTCTATCCACAAACAGGCCAACAGCATTCAAGATTCAACTAAAACAGGAGGGAACACATAACTTACACAAGAATCATCTCTGGAGGATGTAGCTCAGGTGATCTAGAAAACTACATTACTGAGACCCAAAAGGCACCTAAATTAGAAAGCTCTCATAACAAGCTTGGGAGTTCATAGACTACATGGGGAGACAAAAATAATATGCCCCAGATGAAAGAAATCTCCAAATATAATTAAATGAAATGGAAGCAATTAAGATGCAGAGTTTTAAATGATGGTTATAAGGATGCTCAAGAACCTTAGAGGAAGAATGGATAATTTCAATGAGAACTTAAACAAAAACAGATATCAAACATTTAAAAGTGCATAGAAACCATAAAAAAGGCCCAGTCAGAAATGAAAAACACAATATCTGGTATGAAGAATACTAGAAGGAATCAAAAGCAGGTTATATGAACAAAGAATCAAATTAACAATTTAGAGGACAAGACAGTAGAAGGCAATCAAGCAAAGCAACAACAACAACAAAAGAATTAAAAAAATGAGGAAAGTCTAAGGGACCTATGGGAGAACATTCTATATAATAAAATGGTAATATGCAAATTGACCCTAATGGGGGAACAACCAGGAACGACCAGTTGCTATGATGTGCACTGACCACCAGGGGCCAGATGCTCAATGCAGGAGCTGCCCCCTGGTGGTCAATGCGCTTCCACAGGGGGAGCACTGCTCAGCCAGAAACCAGCTCATGGCTGGCCAGTGCAGCAGCAGTGGCGGGAGCCTCTCCCACCTCCACAGCAGCACTAAGGATGTCTGATTAATGGCTTTAAGGCTTTAGTCAGACATCCCCTGAGGGTTCCCAGGCTGCCAGAGGGATGTCTGACTGCCATCTTAGGCCCAATCCCCTGGGGAGTAGGCCTAAGCTATCAGTCGGACATCCCCCAAGGGGTCCTGGACTGCAAGATGGTGCAGGCCAGGCTGAGGGACTCCCCTCCCAAGGGCACGAATTTTTGTGCACTGGGCCTCTAGTTAAGTATAAAAACTCTACATCATAGAGGTAGCAGAAGAAGTAAGTGAGCAAGGGATCGAAAAACCTGTTTGAAGAAATAATGACTGAAAAATTTCCTAACCAGTTGAATAAAAAAGACAAATTATTTCAGGAAGTACAGAGAATCCTAAACAAGCTGAACCAAAAAGACCCACACCAAGACACATCATAAATAAATGACAAAGCTGAAAGATAAAGAAAGAATCTTAAAAGCAAAGAGAGGCAGTTAGTTACCTACAAGGGAACTTCCATAGGCTGTCAGCAGAATTCTCAACAAAAACACTTCAAGCTGGAAGGTATTGGCATGAAATATTCAAAGTGTTAAAAATAAAGACCTACAACCAAGACTATGCTATCCAGCAAGGCTATCATTTAAAATTGAAGGCAAAATAAAGAGCTTACCAGACAAACAAACAAACAAAGCAAACAACTAAAGGAGTTCATTACTACCAAACCAGTATTGCAAGAGTTGTTAAAGGGCCTGCTTTAAGAAGAAGAAAAAAAAATAGAGAGGAAAAAAATGGCAATAAATACGTATCTATCAATAATAACTTTAAATGTAAACAGATTAAATGCTACAATCAAAAGGCATGTGGTAGCAGAATAGATAAGAAAATATGCCCCATATATGTGTTGTCAACAAAAGGCCCACTGCAGAGTAATAGATGTAGACAGCATGAAAGTGAAGGAAACAAACAAACAAAAACTTCCATATAAATGGAAAGAAAAAAAGCTGGGGTAGCAATACTTATATTACACAAAATAGATTTTGAAAAAAATGCTATAGTAAAAGACAAAGAAGGACACTACATAATGATAAAGGGAGCAATCCAACAAGTGAATATGATCTTGAAACATTTATACACTTAACATAGGAGGACCTACATATATAAAGCATATTCTGATGGACATAAAAGGGGAGATGAACGTAAATACAGTCAGAGTACTAGATTTTAACACCCCATTGACGTTAATGAATAGAACTTAACAGAAATAAAATTAACAAGAAAACAAGTCTTAGAACACTAGATCAGCAGGACTTAATTAATATCTTCAAAGCATTTCATCCCAAAGCAGCAGAATATAAATTCTTTTCAAGAGTCCATGGAACATTTTCTAGGATAGATCACATGATAAGATACAAAACAACTCTCGATAAGTTTAAGAAGATTGAAATTATATCAAGCAATTTCTTTGACCATAATTATATGAAACTAGAAATCAATCACAAGAAAAAAAAGACAAAAACATGGGGGCTAAATAGCATGTTATTAAACAACGAAGAGGTTAACAATGAGATCAATGAAGAAATCAAAAGCTACCAAAAGACAAATGAAAATTAACACAGAACAAACCCCAATCTATGGGACACAAAGAAAGAACTTTTAAAAGAGAAATTCATAGCATTACAGGCCTACCTCAAGAAGCAAGGAAAACCTCAAATAAAAAAAAAAACACGCAACTAATCCTACACATAAAAGAACTAGAAAAAGAACAACAAACTGCAATAAAGAACATAATGTAAGGTTTCAACAGATGAGACAAAGCTGAGGACTGAATCAGTGAGTTAGAAGACAAGGTAGAAACAACACCAAAGCAGAGCAGCAACTGGAAAAAAAGTTAAATAGAAGAAGGAGAATCTAAGAGGGCTTTGGAACATGAAATGAAACAACATCCACATAATAGGGGTGCCAGAAGGAGATGAAGCTGAACAAAGAATATAAAACCTGTTTGAAGAAATAATGACAGAAAACTTCCCCTGATTTGGGGAAGAAAAAGTCACTCAACCCCAAGAAGCACAGAGTACCAATCAAGATGAATCAAAAAAAGACCCACACCAAAACACATCATAATGAAATGGGCAAACCTAAAAGACAAAGAAATAATTTTAAAGACTGCAAGAGAGAGACAGAAAGTTACCTACAAGGGATCTCCAATTAGATTATCAAATGATTTCTCAAGAGAAACACATCAGGCCAGAAGGGTATACAAAATGATGAAAAGCGAGGGACTGAATCCAAGGATACTTTATACAGCAAGGCTATCATTCAAAATTGAAGGTCAGGAGCTTTGCAGACAAAAAGAAAAAAAGGTTAATGAAATTTATTACCACCAGGCCAGCAATGCAAGAGAATCTAAAGTGACTATTATAAAAAGAAGAAATAGGAAGGTAGGAAGGAATACAGGCATAAAAAATTAAAATGGCAACAAGTAAGTACTTATCAATAGTAACCTGAAATGTAAATGGATTAAATGCTCCAATCAAAAGACATTGGGTGGCTAAATGGATTAGAAAATATGCCCATATATATGCTGTGTACAACAGACCCACTTTATAACAAGGGACTCACACAGATTAAAAGTGAAGGGATGGAAAAAACTCTTCAGACAAATGGAAATGAAAACAAAACAAAACACAAAAAAGAGGCAGCAATACTTATATCTGGCAAAATAGACCTCAAAGTGAATACCATAAAAATTTATAATGAAGGCTACTTCATAATGCAAAAGGGATCAATTCAACAAGAGGCTACAACTTTGGTAAACATATATGCACCGAATGCAGGAGCATTCCAAACACATAAAAAAACTTCTGGAAAATATCAATGGAGATATCCACAGCAATACAATCATAGTAGAAGATTTTAATACTCCACTGACATCACTGGATAAATCTATATGAAAAAGCAAGAAGGAAAGAGCAATTCTAAATGACTCACTAGATTAGATGTAACTAGTTGACAACTTCAGAAGATTTCACTCCACAGCTACAGAACATAGATTCTTCTCAAGTGCACATAGGACATTTTCACATATAGACCACATATTAGGACACAGGTTAAGTCTCTACAAATTCAAGAAGATTAAAATCATTTCAAGCATCTACTCAGATCACAATGGCATAAAATTAGAAATCAACTACAATAAAAATAATAAAAAAACAAACACATGGAGGCTAAATAGCATGCTATTAAACAATGATTGGGTTACCAAAGAGATCAATGAAGATATAAAAAACATTCTGGAAACAAATGACAATGAAACCACAACAATCCAAAATCAATGGGACACAGTGAAAGCAACGCTGAGAGGGAAATTCATAGCACTACATGCTTACCTCAAAAACAAGAAAAACTTGTAATAAATTATCTAACTCTACAACTTAAAGAATTATAAAGTGAGCAACAAGAGAATCCCAGAGTAAGTAGAAGGAAGGAAATAATAAAATTCAGAGCGGAAATAAATGACTCAGAGACCAAAATCTATAATAATGAAAGTGTAATGTGCTAATTAGACCAGACATCCTTCCAGATGGCCTTTCGGATGAAACCGGGGCTGTGAGGTAAGACCATCTCCCAGATGCCAGAGGGAAGCTGGTGCTGGCAGCCAGGGGAAGGAAGCCCTACGCTTGCACAAATTTCATGCATCAGGCCTCTAGTATGTATATATATATATAAAAGATCAAGAAAACCAAGAGCTGGTTCTTGAAAGGATAAACAATATTGATGAAATTCTTGCCAGACTCACCAAGAAAAAAAGACAGAGGACCCAAATAAATAAAATCAGAAATGAAAGAGGTGAAATAACAACTGACCTCACAGATATACAAAGGATCATAAAAAAATACTTTGAATAACTCTATTCCAACAAACTGGTCAACCTTGACCAAATGGACATATTCCTAGAAAAAGACAATCTTCCAAAACTCAATCAGGAAGAATCAGAACACCTGAATAGACTGATAACTACTGATGAAATCTAATAAATAATAATTTAAAAAAAACTCCAAGCAAACAAATACCCTGGTCCAGATGGCTTCACAGGAGAGTTTTACCAAACATTTAAAGAACTAGCACCTATCCTCCTCAAATTATTCCAAAAAATTCAAAAAGAAGGAACACTCCCAAGCTCTTTCTATGGGGCCAGTCTTACGCTAATCCCAAAACCAGATAAAGACAATAAAAAGAAAGACGATTACAGGCCAATATCCCTGATGAACATAGATGCTAAAATCCTCAACAAAATATTAATAAATAAGATCTAGCAATACATTAGACAGCTCATACATCATGACCAAGTTGATTTATTCCAGTGACGCAAGGCTGGTACAATTTTCACAAATCAATGTGATAAATCACATAAAGAAACTGAAAGATAAAAACCACATGATCGCTCTAACCGGTTTGGCTCAGTGGATAGAGTGTCGGCTTGTGAACTGAAAGGTCCCAGGTTCTATTCCGGTCAAGGGCATGTATCTTGGTTGCGGGCACATGCCCAGTGGGGGGCGTGCAGGAGGCAGCTGATCGATGTTTCTCTCTTATCGATGTTTCTAACTCTCTATCCCTCTCCCTTCCTCTCTGTAAAAAATCAATAAAATATAAAAAACCCCACATGATCACATCAATTGATGAAGAAAAAGCATTGGACAAAATCCAACACCTTTTTCTGCTAAAACCCCTCAGAAAAGTGGGAATCAAGGGATCATACCTCAAAATAATAAAAGCCTTTTATGACAAACCTGAAGACAACATCATACTCAATGGGCAAAAACTAAAACCATTCCCCCTAAGAATAAGAACAAGACAGGGATATCCACGTTCACCACTCCTGTTTGACATAGTACTGGAAGTGCTAGACATAGCAATCAGGCAAGAAGTAGAAATAAAAAGCATCCAAATGGGAAAGGAGGAAGTGAAACTGTCATTATTCATAGATGACATGATATTGTACATAGAAACTCCTAAAGACTTCATTAAAAAAAACCCCACTAGATTTAATAAATGAATTCAGCAGCAGAGCAGGTTATAAAATTCACACCCAGAAATCTATGGCATTTTTATACACCAATAATGAACTTTCAGAGAAAGAAACAAAAGAGCAATCCCATTTACCGTTGCAACAAAAACTTAACATAGTTAGGACTAAACTTAAGGAGTAAAATATCTGTACTCAGAAAACTACAGGATGTTGAAAAAGAGACAGAGGAAGATATACACAAGTGAAAGAATACGCCATGTTCATGGATTGGTAGAGTCAAACATCATTAAAATGGCCATACTACTCAAAGTAATCTATAGATTAAATGCAATCCCTTTTAAAATGCCAATAGAATATCTCATAGACCTAGAGAAAATATTCAAAAAATCCATATGGAATCAAAAAAAGACCCCGAATATCCACAGCTATCTTGAGAAAGAAGAACAAAGTTGGAGGGATCACATTGTCAGATATCAAGTTATACTACAAAGCTACTGTACTCAAAATGGCCTGGTACTGGCACCAGAACATGTGTAAAGACCAATAGAAGAGTACAGAGATACCGTAAATTGACCCAAGCCATTATGCTCAATTAATATTTGATAAAGAAGGCAAGAACATACAATGGAGTCCAGACAGTCTCCTCAATAAATGGTGTTAGGAAAATTGGACAGATACATACAAAGAAATGAAATTAGACCACCAACTTAAACCATACATAAAAATAAGCTCAACATGGATAATACTCTTAAATGTAAGATGTGAAACCATAAACATCCTAGAAAAAAAACATTGGTAGCAAAATCTCAGACATTTCTTGTATCAATATGTTTAAGGATACTTCTCCTAGGACAATGGAAACTAAGGAGAAAATGAACAAATGGGACCACATCAAAATAAGAACCTTCTGCACAGCAAAAGAAACCATCGACAAAATAACAAGAGAGCCCACTGCATGAGAGAACATATTTTCCAATGACATATCTGATAAGGACTTAACCTTCAAAATGTATAGGGAACTTATACACTTAACAAAAGGAAGATAAAAAATCCAATTAAAAAAAGGGCAAATGACCTAAAAAGACAGTCCTCCAAAGTGGACATACAGAATGCCAAAAGGCATATGAAAAAATGCTCAGTCACTAATCATCTAAGAGATGCAAATCAAAATGACAAGTTACCACCTTACACCTGTCAGAATGGCTTTCATCAACAAATCAAGAAACAACAAGTACTGGTGAGGATGTGGAGAAGGTGGGAATGCAGACTGGTTCAGCCTCTGTGGAAAACAGTATGGAGTTTTCTCAGAAAATTAAAAATGGAACTCGCATTTGACCCAGTGATCCCATTTCTAGAAATCTTATATAATAAAAGCCTAATATACTAAATGTCCAACTGTTGGACCGTTCAACCAGTCATTATGATGCACACTGACCACCAGGGGGCAGACTCTCTGATCGGTAGGTTAGCTTGCTTCTGGGGTCCAGCTGATCTGGGCTGGGTGAGATGGGTTGGACACGCCCTGGAGCCCTCCTGCGATCCCTCCCCAGCTCCAATCATGTACTGGTGGGGTCCCTTGGCCTGGCCTTGGCCTTCTTGCAATTCAGGACCCCTTGGGGGTTATCAGAGAGCCAGTTTTGGCCTGATCCCCATAAGCCAGGCCAATGGACCCCACCAGTACACTTATCTGTGCACTGGGCCTCTAGGATATCATAAGAAACCCGAAACACTCATCAGAAAGAATATGTGCACCCTTATGTTCATAGCAGCCCAATTTACAATTACTAAGATTTAGAAAAAGCCTAAGTGCCCTTCAGCAGATGTGTGGATTAAAAAACTGTGGTACATCTACATAATGGAATATTATGCAGCTGTAAAAAAGAAAGAACTCTTACCATTTGCAACAGCATGGATGGACTTTTGAGAGCATTATGCTAAGTGAAATAAACCAATTAGAGAAAGAAAATATCACATGATCTCATTCACATGTGGAATCTCATGAACAATATAAACTGATAAACAAAAATAGAGCCAGAGACATAGAAATATTGAACAGACTGTCAAACCTCCCAGGAAAGGCAGGAAGGAAAAAAGATCAACTAATGAACTCACATGTGGATACACATAACTCATGGACACAGACAATAGGGTGGTGAAAGCCTGGAGTGTGGGCAGGGATAGGGTGGCAAAACTCAATTGGGGAAAAAGGGAACATATGTAATACTTTCAACAATGAAGATTTAAAAAAAAAAAAAAAAGACCCTGAATAACGTCAGCAATCTTGAGAAAGTAGAACAATGTAAATATCAAACTACCTGATAACAAAGTATATTACAACAACATTGTGATTAGAACAGCCTGGTACTGGCATAAGAATGGCATAAAGATCTATGAAGCAGAACAGAGAGCCCAGAAATAAACCCACACCTATATTTTCAATTAATATTTGACAAAGGAGGCAAGAGCATACAATAAAGTAAAGACAGTCTCTTCAATAAATGGTGTTTAGAAAATTGGACAGAGACATGAAAAAAATGAAACTAGACCACCAACTTACACCACACACAAGAATAAACTGAAAATGGATAGAAGCCTTAAATGTAAGTCACTAAACTATAAAAATCCTAGAATAAACTACAGGAAGTAAAATCTCAGACATCTCATGTAGTAATATTTTTTCCAATATATTTCCTTGGGCAAGAAAAATATAAACACATTAGACTGCAGCAAACTAAAAGCTTTTCACAGAAAAAGAAACAATTCACAAAATGAAAGGCAACCCACTAAATGGGAGAACATACTAGCCAATGATACATCTGAAAAGGGGTTAATTTTCAAAATATATAATGGATTTATACAACTCAACACCAAGAAGACAAACAACCACTTATAAAATAGGCAATGGATCAGAATAGATACTTCTCCAAAGAGACATATGAAACAATGCTCAATGTCACTAATCATCAGAAAGATGTGAATTAAAACCACAATTAAGTATTATCTCACACCTGTCAGATGATTGTCATTAATAAATCAATAAACAATAAATGCTGGAGAAGATGTGGAGAAAATGGTGGGCATGCAGACTGGTGCAGCCACTGTGGAAAACGATACAGAATTTCCTCAAAAAATTAAAAATAGAACCATCTTTGAACCTAGCAACCTCACTTCTGGGTATATATATCGTAAGAATCCTGAAATACCGATCAGTAAGTATATATCACCCTTATGTTCAGCAGCATTATTTACAATAGCTAAGATCTGGAAACAACCCAAGTGCCCACCAGCAGATGAGTGGATAAAGAAGCTGTGGTACATTTACACAATTGAATACTACTCAGCTATAAAAATAAAAAATGAAATCTTACCTTTTGCAACCAATTGTATGTTTATGAAGATTATTATGCTAAGTGAAATAAGCCAGTCAGAGTAAGACAAATACCATATGGTCTCACTTATATATGGAATCTAATGAACAAAATAATTTAACAAACAAATAGAAGCATAGATACATGGAACAAACTGACAGCTCTCAGAGCAGAGAGGGTTTGGGGAATTGGGTGAAAGAAGGTGAAGTGACTAAGCAAAAATATGTATGTATATGTATATAGACTAGGACAGCATTGTGGCAAAAGCCAGAGGGAAAGAGATTTTGGGAGAGATGGAAGTGGGCAAAGGGTTCACAAATGGTGTCATAAATGGCTTTGGACAATGCACACACAAGTCACTTTGCAGATGATGTGCTATTAAGTTGCACACTTGAAACCTGTATGGTTTTATTAATCAACTAGAGGCCCGGTGCACCAAGTTTGTGTACAGATAGGGTCCCTAGGCCTGGTCAGCAATCAGGGCCAATTGGGGCTTTCTGGCTGCCGGCCGGGCCTTCCTCCCCAGCTGCCAGCTGCCAGCTGCCAGCTGCCAGCTGCCAGCTGCCAGCTGGGGCCTTCCTTCATTCCACGCTACCCCCTGGTGGTCAGCACATGTCATAGAGAGCGATCAAACTCCCAGTCTCCTGGTCAAACTCCCAAGGTGACATTTTGCACATTAGCCTTTTATATATATAGATGTCACTCTAATAAATTCAATTAAAAATAAATAAACACACACACACACACAAATAAATGTTCATGTGTTCCTCGTAGGCTTCAATTTTTCTTCTTCTTAATATGAAATTCAGATTGGAAACCAGGAAATCTCCACTTATTTATTCATTCATTTCGCCCCAAATCCACCTTTCTATATTGCACACACACACAATAGTTCATTCAGTAATAAATTGCAAGAGATCATTTTTTCTTAAATTTTATTATATTTTCATAGATTATTACTTGTTTTCTAAATGAAGTAGCCAAAACACTGAATATATGAACTGAAAGTGACCATATCATTTCCATGAGCATGACTACTATTAAGAAAATCTATATTTTAAGAAAATAAATTAAATAATGTTTCTGGAATCTAAATCAGAAATTCAGATTTTGAAGCCAAAGTATTTTAGTTTATAATAAACTTAATGCAGATATTACCTTAAAGGGGAGGAGAGAACATTTCCTTCAAACAGGTGGTTTTAATTTGCCTTCATGGAGTGCATTAGAACAGTGACTGAAAGCTCCACAAACTAGGGGTATGGATGTAGGGTATAAAAGGAAGCGGGGTGTCAGGGAAAAGATAGGGAGTTGGACTGGCGAGGAGGCTGAGGACATGTTTCTACCTGATGCTGACGTCTACTAGACCCTCACCCATAGTTGAGATGTAATAATTTATTTCTTCAGAGAATCCAGAGATCCTAGTTTCATCTCACATGTACTTATTTTTACTACTTTAGTATGCTTTTAAATTCTGTGAGAACCCCATCTAGCCAATGTGTTACCACTCTCCAATCTTTTTCACAGAGACACAGAAAATGACTTTTTTCTCTCATTGCTTTATTTTATTACTTTCCAATTTCTTCCTTGGAACTTGATTCCCCTCTAAGTTTTCTTCCTCTGCTCACCTCTCCTCTATTTTGGCAGTTTTTAGTACATAAAGAATGAGTGACCTAAATTTCGAAAATGAGAAAAAGGCTATTTGTTAATTCTTTTGGAGATGAAATCCATATCCACTTAGAAATTTATGAAACACAGTCATGGAAATCCTTCTGCTTATTTCATAATGGGGCTCCCCAACTTCCTCCTTTGAAGTTATCTTTCCCATTCCAATAGGAGAAAGCATTAGAAAGGCAAGAGATGAACTAAGTATAAGGAGACATTTTTAGATGGTTCTTTGCTGTGAAAGGATTAATGCTTGCTCTCTGGAAGTTCTGTTGGTTGGACTCCTTAAGTCTAGCAAGAGATACCATGTTTGCCTAAGACCCCTTGACACAAGTTTCTCCTGATTGATCATCCTGCTGTGCAAAGGCTCTTGACACCAGCATAGATCCAACAGTTTCTTTGGACTAGGAAGCCCCCAAATGAAGCTGGCACTACTATGTATTCAAGCATATGTCACTTTAAATTACATCACCATGTAACCTGGAGCATTTGAAGGTACAAACTCTTCCCCCAAAGAGAAATAAAAGAATCTTGTTTAAATAACCTCTATCTCTGTATGATTTAAAATACTTTGACAGATCTATATTTTTTAAATGAATAAAAAATAATTCAATCAGAAAAGCAACATCTGTAACTAATCAGCAGTCTTGCAAGAGAATCAAAATGGTCTTTTTCTCTCCCCTGAAATCTACTGATAATTTTTTTATCCTATGCCACTCATGGATGCATTTACTTGCATCAGATCCTGGAATTACATAAATAATAAAGTCCTTGAGGTTTGTGGCATGAGAACAGTGGAATGTGTAACAATATAATCAAGAGGGGAAAAAAGTCTATATTTAATGTAAAGATTCTAACACTATAAAGTAAGATGAATTTTAACTCTTTTGTTCTTTGAGGTCAGGTTGTGCCATAGCTAATGTTCATACTGAATCTTATGCCATTTTATCTGAGACGATGTCTCATTTTCTTTGTTTATGACTGAAAATTATTATAACAAGACACATAAAAGAGGTGACTGGGCAAGTACAAATGTATAAAACAGTGTTCACTACCCAGTGCAAATGCCAATAATTTTTTAACTTGACAATCTCTTTTCTGGTGAGCTCAGTGATGATTTTTCTTGTTTCAAAACCTGTCACAGTATTCATTTGTGGCCATTTTTATTGCTGGGATTAGCTGAGCTCTATCAATTCTGAAACTCCAGTTCAGCCCAACAAATGTCAGCTTTAATCACTAAGTGCCAAACAATTCAAGAATTCCAGAATGCACCTTTGTAGTTATGATTGCATTTTAAAATAGCACTGAAGTTTATAGAATGACCTAAGTCCTCAAAAATTTAAAATACAAGAGGTGCCTGGATAGAGGCCATGCCTTTTGTTCTCCCTAAAACCTTTAGCTAAATTATTCACCAGCCCCAAAAGTCAAAAAAGAGAGCAGTGGTATTTGACACATCAAAGTGGTTGTGATGCATATGTAGATCCAGACTACTTCTCATGTCCTTGGCTTGTCTAGAATTGGAAATGTTTATACTAGAACCTCACAACTGAAACCTAGGCATACTCCAGACATTTAAAATTTGTATATTTACAAAAAAACAAAAAACCCTGTTATCAGATTTATATGTCTGTTCCTAAAACTGGGTTTACAGATGTCATTCTGGAGTACTAAGGGAGATTATCTGCTAGAGATTTAGGGAATATGCAGAGTAGCTTTGATATGGGCATTTGGACAACTTCAAGAAGAAGGGATGGGCTTTTATCCCACTCTACACAGGCAGGTAAATTTGGGATATAAAGGATTCCTTTAGCCAGCCCTGGGCAAACTACGGCCCGCAGGCCGGATTCAGCCCGTTTGAAATGAATACAACTAAAAAAAAAAAAAGACCATACCCTTTTATGTAATGATGTTTACTTTGCTCGAGTCAAAAAGTTTGCCCACCCCTGCAGGCTCCAGGAAGAGTAGCCATCAGCTTATGAGTGCAGGGGAGGACTTCAGAGGTACTAACTTACCCACGGGGGAAGATTGGTTCATGTATGGAAGGATCAGGTACATGTGCTCTATGGCTGGCACATCTGGGACACCTAAGACCAGGTGGGTTAGCTAACCAACAGGATCAGAGGACTACTGCCACCCAGGATATTAGTGACTGGAAGACAGTGACAGGCTCACAAATGGAGGTTCTGTCTCCTTCTTAAGGTAGTGTTTCTATACTCTGACTACTGAGTTCAGCTTTTGAGGCAAATGGATGTCCTTGCCTCAGTCCTCATGCATGTGACTCTGTGGGTCTGAGTTCAGACCAGGGGATTATTCATTAATTGTCTGAGTGATGATTCTGATGCAAGCCAAGACACAGTCTTAATAGCACCTCGCGTATTAAAATGAATAAATAATGATAAAAAATACTTTAGTGAATAAATTAATGGTAACTATGGACCAAAATAGAGGAAGGGAGAGGATAAAATGTTCCTAGGTTCCTAGGAAATCAAGCAATGATTAAAAATAAAATTGTGGTTTCTAAACATTAGGATCCACAAAACTCCCTGGAAAGAGTATTTAAAATACAGAGTGTTGGCCACACTTCCAAAAGATTCTGAATCTGTAGATCTGGTCTTGAGTCAGGAATCTGATTTTCAAAATGTGTCCCAGCTGATTGTAATGCAGTGGCCCAAAGGGGTCCTGACATAAAAACAAACAAACAAACAAACAAACAAAACAAAACAAAACAAAAACAGAACAAAGCAAAAACCTGATCTGAGCACTTCCGTGGTTTACACATTGTCAGAGGAGGACTATATCTACATTCAGAATATAACTCTACAAGAAAGATCTTCTCCTTCTTATCTAAGTTAATTTTATGCTGCCTTTGAGGAATGCCTTGCAATCCACTAAAATATTGCGCACAGATAGACTATTATTATGACATGTACCACAAAAACTATATTCTACTAGAGCTTATATTTGTACATTCTGATTTCTCTCACTAATTTTTAAACCACTTTATCAGTGAGTCAATTTATGTTTGTTAGATAAGAATTTTAAGAGAACTTTGAAGAGTATGTATATCTGAGTTTAAATGGCAATTTCTAGTTCTTCAACTTTACTTTGCAATAAACTTTCAGTTGGGTTAAAGAAAGGTTATTAAAAATTGACTCACCCAATCTGATTTACCACTAAAAATTACAGAGCTGGTTTTCAAAATGACTATGTGACATGGCCCTGCAATTATTGAGATGACACCTAATTAACTTCTAGAATATTTTGTTATTTTCCTGAACTATTGGTGGAAAGGTGAGGAGAGAGCTTATCAAGAATATAAGAAAATTCACCCTGGCTGGGTTGTTAAGTGGTTAGAGCTTTGACCTGAACAACAGAGTCTTGGGTTCAATTCTCATCAAAAGCAGGTACCTGGGTTTCAGGTTTGACCCCCATCCCCGGTCCAGCATGTGTGGGAGGCAGCAATGGATGTGTCTCTCTTGCATTGATGTTCCTCTCTTCCCCGCTCTCCTCCCTTCCACTCTCTCTAAAAAAATCAGTGGAAAATTGTCCTCAGCCCTGGGGTGAGGATTAAAAAAAATTATATATATATAATTTTATATAGAGAGATGAACTTTTTTCTTGGGGATTTTATAATCTAAGTGAGAAAAGAGTCACAATCATGAATAATTTACAATAGTAGGTATAATTAAGTACTAAAATATCAGTTATTGTTAAATTGCCTAAACAGAGACTATGTCATATTTGGAGTTGACAATGCAGAAACTTGACTAAAAGCTTGGTCATTCAGGGAAACTTTCTTTAGGAGGGGAGGCTAGATAAGCCAGCTGTTGTATACTAGCTGTTGAATACATTCATTGTAAATCTCAAGTAATTCAAATTACTTGAATCTGCGAGTGAGTTTCTAACATCCTCTGTACTGGTCAACAAGAATTTTGCTTATGTTATTTAACTTAGCTGTCATCATAGGTATAATTGATAGTGTCAATGTTTGAAATATTGAGTCACTTGCATTTTACTAATAATCAGAAATTCTTGGTTGGTTGACTCCAATGTTCTTTCTCATTATCTTTGGGCTCACTTTCCATCTAAGATACTTTGCTATCCATTCTCTGTGGCCCTTAACCGGTCTCCTTTCTTTCAGGGAAAAATAATATAAGAAATATGAATTATTTAGCATATTCCTATAAAATATTAAGTAATGAGTATGCCTACTAGTCATACCCCTTTTCATAAAGGCAGTGCAAAATATACACTTTAAACACAGCTGACAGAAATGGTCAGCAGTAGCTTGAGGAGGGAGTGAACAACAGGAAAGGAGGAGAAATTCATCGAATGCCATTTTTCTAGGAGCTCAAGGTAAGCCATCTCATTCAGTGTTCAATGCAACTCTTAGAAATAGAAAACAAGAGGTTTTATAGAAGGGAAAGCCAAGAAGAGAGGACCAAGTTTCGGAGAGATGAACTACTGGCTAAAGTCACATAGCTACTGTGTGTTCCCTGACACATCCATCCTTTTGCCCCATGGCAACCTAAGGAAGAGCTTCCACGATTACAACACTCCGTAGTTTGTAAAACATGTTGAATATAGACAGTTTTACTGGATGATGACAAGAATCCCAAAAAAGAGGAACAACAGAGTCTCCATTTATTTTTAATTTCCATTTTACTGTTGAAATCCAGTTTATAAATGAAAGCTTACAGATAGATGTTAAGTAGCTTGTTTCCTTGGGTCAAGGTCAATGTATTTTTTCTCCATCAGAATGCATTGTTATCAATTTGGTTGGTTTTGAAAGTTACTCAAAGGGCCTTCTTAACCGAAGAAAATAATTTTACCTACTAAGCTGTTTGGAGATTGTCCTTTCTGGTTCCTCTAATCTCAGAGTGTTTTCATCTAATTCATGTGCCCCTCAAAGATGTACGTGCACTATTGTTCACCATGATTTTTTAAAAAACAGCCAGTTGGATTAATTGTAAAGCAGGTGGAGTGATAAAAAAAAAATAAAGATGGCTTCTGTCAGGAAATTTCCACTGTCCAGACTATGTTCCTTTGTCACTTTGGGAAGCAAATTATTGCTCAAAAAGTCATGCTTGGGGCATTTGGGTTCCACCTCCACTGTTCTGGAATGCATTTTTCAGCTGCTTTTCTGTTTTAACTGTGATTTAGCTATTGTGCTTAAGCTTATCATTAGGGAAAAAATAGATTTACTATTATAACTTACATTAAACTTGATTTAATGTTCAGCACTTTATGCTTTCACATGAATTCAAAACTCCAAATTATGTTAACCTTAGAAAGACTGGTTTCCACTACAATGTAGCTGTTGTTTTTTACATCAGCTTAATTTTAGGGAGGTGGCTCTGGATACAAAAATAGTGCTGCCTCTCTGAGGCGAGGGAGCTGTGGCACAAGCGGCCTAATCTTTCCACTGTCCCTGTCCTCAGTGCTCCTTAATGACATGTCTCTCCAGATGTGACTTTAAATATACACACAGGAAAACCATTGTCCCATTTTATTTTTTTTTACTTTTAATTTCTTTATTGATTAATTTCTTTATTGATTAATTTCTTTATTGATTATGTGTCCTTATCCCCCCATTACCCTCCCACTCATGCCCTCACCCCTCTGTCTGTGGTGTCCATTGGTTAGGCTTATATGCATACATACAAGTTTTTTGGTTGATCTCTCCCCTTTACCCCCAACCTCCCCTACCTTTTCTCCAAGGTCATTCTGATCGATGCTTCTGTGTCTGGATCTGTTTTTGTTCATCAGTTTATGTTGTTCATTATATTTCATAAATGAGTGAGATCATGTGATATCTATCTTTCTCCCACTGGCTTATTTGTCTTAGCATAAAGCTCTCCAGTTCCATCCATGCTGTTGCAAATGATAAGAACTCCTTCTTTTTTGCTGCGCGTAGTATTCCATTGTGTAGATGTACCACTGTTTTTTTTAATCACCCATCTGCTGATGGGCACTTAGGCTGTTTCCAAATCTTAGCTATGGTAAATTGTGCTGCTAT
>NW_006300207.1:13829-19226 GCF_000327345.1 Myotis davidii | reverse complement strand
GCAAAAAAAAAAAAATCAACAAAACAACAAGAAAGCCCAGTGCATGGGAGAACATATTTGCTAATGTTATCATCAATAAGAGTTTAATCTCCAATATTTACAGGGAACTAATGCAACTTAACAAAAGGAAAATAAACAACCCAATCAATAAATGGGCAATGGACCTAAATAGACACTTTTCAAAAGAAGGCAGAAGGAAGGCCAAGAGACATATGAAAACATGTTCAAAGTCACTAATTATCTGAGAGATGCAAATCAAAACGACAATGCAGTACCATCTAACCCATTGTCCCATTTTAACTGTCACTCAAATAAAAGAGTATTTCCAAATAATTTAGCTGGAAAGCATCCATTTCATGGTATTATAAAAGATCTCCCTTTAAGCTTTAGAACGTTCCCTCTTATCTCACAGTTCCTATATCATCCTCTCACTTTGTACAGGGCTAGAGGTGAATTTAAATACAATACTTTGTATTTATACTCAGCTGCTTAAGGGCTCTGCTAAGAAATCTTCATTGCCAGAGACTTATCTGAGACTGATGTTATCAGTCGGTAAAGTTGAGTCCCATTCATTTACTAAACTCTAAGGGAAATGCAATTCAAACAGCCCAATCTATTGCATGTAAATATATTGCTATAGTATTTTATTTATCCCAGAAGAACTATTTTAATGGTAAACATTTGCAAAAGTTCTCTAGTCCTCCAGCTCTAATCTTACATGTTTCTTAACAAAAAGAAGAGTTCACATAAGAGAAATTCACAATTTTCAGAAATTGAAAAGGAAATGTCCTATCAGAGATGAGTTCCAAAGCCTCATTATCTTGAAGACATTATAACAATGTAGATATCCTTGAAATAAGTTTTTACTAGCTTCTAATTTCAAGCAATTTTATTTATAAAAACATTTGTAAACAAAATGTGAGAATAAGATCAAGCACCTTAAATATTATATAAATGTAACACATTTTAGATAAAATAAAATAAATGCATAAAAAGAAAATTTAAATGACTCATAACTTCAATATTCAAAAGCAAAACACTATTGACACTTAGGTGTATTTCTTTTCAAGCTTAAAAATAATACTATGTGCTTACTTGCACAGTTTTGATTACACAGAAATGCCATTTCCAAAAAAGTTATCTTCAAGATAAGCCCATATTGGAATGATGGTCAAGTACTGATTATAAACAAACAAACAAATTTCTGTCAAACTCTGTCACATTTCCAGTATTGTCGTTTTGTCTTTTTAGGTGGGGAGTCCCTACACTGAAAGTCAGGAAGAAGGAACAAATACAAGGGACTCATTTGTTTTAGTTACAATGAAGTAAATATTTGTTAGCTCATCCAGATAGGGTTAATGCCTCAGCTTAATTGCTACTAGTGCCCCTGTCTCCTGCCCAAAGGTTTTTCAGCTGAGACAATAAATTAAATGGTCACTGTATGGAAAAGGCAGCCTGCTTTTAACACATCCACACACTTTGTGTTAGAAATTGTTAATTTCTAACTGTTATAAATTAACTGGATACTGAGTTTGCTTATCAAGGAAAAAAATATTTTCTGTTACACAAGGTTTTATTGGTAGTCTTTTGCCTAGATCATCACTCTCCCTAAAGACTCATTTAGTCAACTTTTCTCTATTCAGTGTGGTTGGTGGGGGTGGAGAATGAAGGGGAAAACTCACTCCCACTTAATCCACAATAGCACTTTTGAGGGAAGGTGTGGGTGGGATAAATCATGTTAAATGTATAAGCTAAGAAGTGGATCGATGGGGTTGCTTGCACTGGGCAAGTAATTTTTCAGTGCTGTCAAGTGGGTTCAGCATATATTAGTTCAACTCTTAGTTTTTGTCTCCACTTAGGATTTTTTATGGATTAACCCAAGGGTAATGAACCAGAAAGTCCTAAGGTTATTGTGGTTTTGTTATGAATTCCTGTTCCTAAGAGTTTGCAACTGAGGTGCAAAAAGTTGTCCTAACTTGAAATGACTTAGGAATTGAGTTAGGAGGTTCAAATGTAGGGGCGAATATTTTCTTAGAATAAGATTGCCTGTTAGTAGCTGAGTTAGGAAAATGACAGAAAGCTTATGATTTTGAGATGTTTTGAACTCTAATAAAAATGGCATTTGGAAGGAGGCAAGGGAAAAGTGCTAACCTATCACTATCATCTGCAACATCGTTGTCTGAGTAAATTGTGAACTATACCTTAATTTGATTCACAAATTTATTTGTATAATTATCTCATTTCTTTGTTCACTGACTGCTGTCCTCCTCTGGAGGAAAGATTTGTGACAACAGGTAATTGTTCTCAGTGGTTCTTTGAGGTGATACTGATACTTACACAAGTTTCTGCATGCCCTTGCACCAGCCCTAACCCACAGAGACTCCTTAGGAAGCTTGTCCTCAAAACTTAGTCTCCATTGCTTTGTGTAGGTTTCCTGGACTGCACCAACTCCTGCCCATTCTTTCTCGCTCTGTTTCTTTGGCTCACATGTATCAAAAGCTGTAGTTAATAGCATACTGTCACCATAATTCAGAGTCCATGCATAGCCTTCCCCACTTACTTATTTTTGTTCATTTATTCATTTCACAACAGATTAAACTCTGGTGTAACTCTTCCCAATCAATGAGCTTGAACATCCTCACTAATTACATGTTCTTTCCATTCGTTTTTACAGCACCCTAAACAACATATCATTTGCATGCACAGTGCTTCAGGTTCTGATCCTGTATACTTTCTCTGGGGTTGAGTATTTCATTCAATGTTTCTGTTATGGGCTGAATATTTGTGCCCTCCCAAAATTCATATGTTGAAGCCCTAACCCCCAATATGATTTTAGCATTAGGAGGTGAGATCTTTGGGAGGTGATTAAGTTTAGATAAGGCCATGAAGGTGGAGCCCTAATGATTGGATCAGTGCTCTTGTAAGAGGAGAAGAAAACAAAGTTTCTTCTCCTTCTAGGAACATCCACTGAGAACAGGCCATGTGAACACATAGCACAAAGGTGTCCTGCAAGCCAGGAAGAGAATTCTAACCAGGAACCAAATTGGCCTGCACCTTAATCTTGGACCTCCAGCCTCCAGAACTGTGAGAAATAAATGTCTGTGGTTTCAGCCCATCCTACCTCCCACCCCCAGTCCATGGAGTTTGTTACAGCAGCTGGAGTAAAGACTGTGACATTGTAAAGATTAATCTGTGTTATTGTATGAGCTCTCAGTCTTTCATGTGTACATATCTTTATTTCCTCATCATTTTTTTGTGAATAGGTATTTTCATTATTTACTGTTTTGGTAACTGAGACAAGGGCTTCTATGAGCATTCATGGTATAACTCCTGATAGACATATAGTTGGGTAAACTCCTAGGTATGGAATTCCTGGTTCACAGAATATGCGGATCTTCAATTTCACAAAATAATTCCAAAATATTTCCCATGTGGGTGAATAATTTGCATGCCCACTAGTGACACATTAAGACTTCCATTGACCCATGTCCTTTCCAACAGAGGCCTTAATCTTTACCAACTTAAGGAGTTAAAAGGGCACTTCATTGCATCTTGAATTGTATTTCTTTAATTAGTGACTTTGAGTGTCTTCTCTTCTCTGTTTTCTATACTGGTTCATCTTCTGTGAAATACCTGTTCTTGTGTTTTGTTCATTTTTCTCTGGTGCAATTTTTTTTTTCTTATTTCTTTGAAAAGTGTTTTTGTGGTTTCTTTTTGCACATTCTTGACACTAGTCCTTTGTTAGCTTTAGGTGTTGCAAATATTTACCTCTTATTTGTAGCTTGCCTTATGCCTTACATACAATGTTTTTTAAAAACAGATATTTTAAAAAATTAATATAATAATAATATAATTTTATTTATTATGTTTCACATTTTATGTCATATTTAAAAAATATTTTCCTACTCTGAAGTGATAAGGCTGTTCCTTTATATTTTGTTCTAAAAGTTTTAAAATTTTACTTTTGACATTTAAGTTCTTAATCCATCTGGAATTGATTTTTGTATATGGTTAGAAGTAGGGAATCCATTTTCATTTTTTTCCATATGAATAACCAATTTTTCCAGCAACATTTGTTTAACTATATTTTGTAGTCTTTATCAGTTTGATAGCTGCTTCACAAAAAAAAGCCAAAAAAAAATCCCAAATGTTTCTCTAAAATGATGAAAAATAATAAGTAAAAATTAAAATCATTTTAATTAGTTTGCATGGTGTAATAGGTCAGAAAATGTGTAGCCATTTAATCACAACAACCTTATCAATTAGGTATGATATTTATCATCATTTTATAGAGGCATACAATGCTCTAAGACATGTTAAATATATGTTATCCTTTTAATAAAGAGAAGTTGAATGCTTCCTGCAGCTGATGAGGGCAGAGAAAGTTATCTAGCTAAAGCCAAGTAGTGTATGCTTTCACTACTTCAACAGAGAGGGAATTATATGGGGCCGGGTGCTCTCTTGCTCTTCGTTCAAAATTAAAAGTGAAAATTCCCTTGGGAAAGCAATGTTTCCTTCTTTTTTAGAAGGGTCATATGCTGACACTATCAATTTCTCTCTTTGCCCCCATAGTACTGAGTTCCATGTTCACTGTGGCCTTCTCTTAGAGTGAAAGGGAACCTTAGAGGAGACCAAGCCCTGGGCAGAGGCTGGAAGCATTGCTTAGAATTGGTGCTGCCCATCTTGCTCCAAGCCGTTCTGATAGTTCATGCAGCTGGATGACCAGCATCTGTATGAATGAGCTACTTCTCACTCCTAAACTTGGTCTGTGGGATACAAGAGATTTTGAAAGGAGGACATAACTGTTATTTTAATAAATTGTTTTAATATTTTTGTAACTTTGAAGAAGACACAGAAAGTTCATGGAACACAACAAAACACATACTTAGAACTAATTTATTCCATGTTAGAACCCCACCCTTATACTAGCTGCTTGACTTTGGACAAGTGCTCTAAGTCAGAAGTCGCCAAACTTTTTTTATAAAGGAACCTAAACTAGTAAATTGTTTAGGCTTTGGGGCTGCACAGTATTTGCCAGAACTTTCAACTATTGTCACAGAACAAAAGTAGCTCCAGGAAGATACAGACATAATGTGTGTGCTGTGTGAAAATAAAGCTTTATTAAGACATTGGAATTTCAATTTTATTTTATGTGTCATGAAATATTGTTCTTTTGATTTTTTTCATCCATTTAAAAATGTAAACATTTTTATTTCTTAGGTCTTAAATAAACAGGCAGTGGGCCAAATTTGGCCCAAGACAGTAATTTTCTGAGCCCCGATCTAAACTCTCTTCAGTTGATTCATCTGTAAAATTAATGAGAATTGTTTCTGGGTATTAAGTGTGGCTGGTGTGAAATTAATGAGCTGCTTCATCCAAAGCCAGCCACAGAGTAGA
>NW_006300207.1:11683-13819 GCF_000327345.1 Myotis davidii | reverse complement strand
TATTAAAATTAGAAAATATTATTGTAATTATTATTAATATGGATTAATCTGTTCTGCTTCTTTTTGTGTCAGCTCTTATTCTAAGTGCTGGTGCTGGGGTACAGCAGTGAATAAGACAGAGTCCCTGCCCTTCTAGTGTTTATATTCTGGCAGAAGCAGAAAAACACTAAGATTAAAGGTAAAGTTTATAGGCTGTCAGATAGTGATAAATATTAGGGGGGGGATGAGTGTAAAGGAAAGATATAGACTGTGATTTTAGATTTTTAAATCTACATAATTTCAAGCTAAAGATTTTTGAAACTATGAGAGTAAGCATAGATCTTACAGGAAAGAGGGTAAGGTTTAGACACTGAGCTTTTCTACTATTATGTGGTCAGAGCAATAAAGAATAAACACTTCAGGAGCTGAGAGAATGATGAAAATCAGGAGACTGTGCTCTTCTGAGAGCTGGATGTTCAAAATGGGGAACACCAGGGGGATGGAGAGATCACCACTCCAAAACTTCTATTTGGTTTAGCAAGTTGAAGCCTGAGCAGTGGCCAGTACACTCAGTAATGTGGAGGTCACTGGTGGCCTTGACAAGGACAACTGTAGTAGATTGGTTGGGTGCAGGGTGAGCCTGGTTGGTTCAAGAGAAAATGGGGAGAAACAAGCAATTGGAAAGGAGTAGAGACATCACTTTCTAGGAGTTTTCCTCTTAAGCAATGATAGAAATGTACCAATCACTGGGGATAGAAGGGTGGGTTAGAATAAGGGAGTAAGGAGAGCTTTATTTGCTTGTTTTTAATTTCTTTTTTAAGTGGAAGAAATAACAACTTTTAGTATGCTGATGCAAAGGATCCAATAGAAAGGGAGACATGGAGGATGCAATGGAGAGATTAGCAAGCGGCTGGAGTGATTGCAAAAGGTTCTGAACTGTGATGGAAAGGTGGGAAGGTCACATTTTCTGATCTCCCAAGTGAATTCATCCATAGTAACAAGAGAACAGCATGAGTGAACAGAAGTAGATGCTCATAGGTGGGTATATGCAGTGGCAGGAGCTCATAGAGAATCTCTTTTGGTTATTTCTAATGAAATAGAGCTTCAGCTGAGAGTAATAATGGGGATATAAAGTTGGGAAAGAATGATAAGAGTGGGCATCCCTGTCTTGTTCCTGTTCTTAGGGGAAATGGTTTTAGTTTTTTCCATTGAGTATGATGTTGGCTGTGGGTATGTCATATATGGGTTTTATTATGTTGAGGTATGATCCTTCTATTCCACCCTACCAAGAGTTTTTTTTCAAGAAAGGGTGTTGGATTTTGTCAAATACTTTTTCTGCTTCAATTGATATAACTATGTGATTTTTATCTCTCAATTTTGTTTATGTGATGTATCATATTTATTGATTTGCAGATATTGTACCATCCTTGCATCCCTGGGATAAATCTTACTTGGTCATGGTGTATGATCTTTCTGATGTAATGCTGGATCCAATTTGCTAGAATTTTGTTGAGGATTTTGGCATCTATGTCCGTGAGGGATATTGGCCTGTAATTGTCTCTCATTGTGTTGTCTTTATCTGGTTTTGGTATTGGGATGGTGCTGGCTTGGAAGTGTTCCTTCCTCTTGAATTTTTTGGAATAGTCTGAGGAGGATAGGTTTTAGTTCTTCCTTGAATGTTTGGTAAAACTCCCCTGTGAAGCCATCTGGCCCCGGGCTTTTGTTTGCTGGAAGCTTTTTGATGACTGCTTCAATTTCTTCCATAGTTATTGACCTATTGAGAATTTTAGATTCTTCCTGATTGAGTTTTGGAAGGTTGTATTTTTTAGGAATATGTCCATTTCCTCCAGGTTGTCTAGCTTGTTTAAATAGATTGTTCATAGTATTTTTTTAAATTTTTTATTGATTAAGGTATTACAAATACCTTTATCCCCCCTTGTCCCCTCAACCCCCAGTGTTGCCTTCACCCTCATCCCCTGTTGTCTGCATCCATCGCTTATGCTTATATGCATGCATACAAGTCCTTTGGTTGATCTCTCCCCCTTACTTCCACCCTCCCCTACCTTCCCTCTGAGGTTTGAGCATCTGATCAATGCTTCTCTGTCTTTAGATCTATTTTTATTCATCAGTTTATGTTGTTCATTATAGTCCACAAAT
>NW_006300207.1:11012-11606 GCF_000327345.1 Myotis davidii | reverse complement strand
TGATGGGCACTTAGGCTGATTGCAAATCTTAGCCTTTGTAAATTTTGCTGCTATGAACATAAGGGTGTCTGTTCATAGTATTTTTAACAATCCTTTGCATTTCTTTGGGGTCTGTTGTTATTTCACCTCTTTCATTTCTGATTTTGTTTATTTGGGTCCTCTCTCTTTGCTTCTTGGTAAGTCTGGCTAGAAGTTCATCAGTCTTGTTTATTCTTTCAAAGAACCAGCTCTTGTTTCAATGATATTTTATATATATATTTCTTTTTTGGTCACTATGTCATTTGTTTCTGCTCTGATCTTTATTATCTCCTTCCTTCTGCTCACTCTGGGCTTTTCTTGTTGCTCTCTTTCTAATTCTTTAACTTGTAGAGTTAGATAATTTACTACCATTTTTTTCTTGTTTTTAGAGGTAGGCCTGTAGAGCTATAAACTTCCCTCTTAGGACTGCATTCATTGTGTCCCATAGATTTTGGATTATTGTGTTTTTATTGCCATTAGTTTCCAGGAAGTTTTTAATTTCTTCTTTGATCTCTTTGGTAACCCAATCATTGTTTAATAGCATGCTCTTTAGCTTCGAAGTGTTTGAATTTTTTG
>NW_006300207.1:1057-9694 GCF_000327345.1 Myotis davidii | reverse complement strand
GTGTGGTGTAAGGGGGAGAAATCAACCAAAGGACTTGTATGCATGCATATAAGTCTAATCAATGGACACAGACAACAGGGGGGTGAGGACATGAGTGGGGGTGGAGGTTTGGGGGGATACTGAGGGGATACGGACATATATATAATCCCTTAATCAATAAAGAAATTAAAAAAATAAAGTTGGAAAAGAAAGATATGAGTAATCATCTATGATATAGTATTGTGATTGTTAGATAGTATATAAGACAGAGTTTTGTGGTAGAGCACATGAATTATATAGTTTTAGATAGCCTTTGGTATATCCATGGATCCCCTGAAGCTGTAGGGATAACTTTCTCGAAATATACATTTTTCTGGAAAGGAGTTCTTAGCTCTCTTAAAATTATCTAATGGGCTCATTAACCACACAAGATTAAAAAAAAAAAGAACAAGACACAATTGCCAGCCAGCATGGCTCAGTGGTTGAGCATCGACCTATGAACCAGGAAGTCACAGTTCAATTCCTGGTCAGGGCACATGTCCGGGATGCAGGCTGGATCCCCAGTGTGGGGTGTGCAGGAGGCAGCAGATCAGTGATTCTCTCTCATCATTAATGTATCTCTCTCTCTCTCTGAAATCAATTAAAAATACTTTTTAAAAAATCCAAAAAACACAAGACACAAGAAACCTACTGATGAAAGATTTTAGCCAAGGCATAAAATCAGGGTTTCTCTTGCACCTGACTCTGGCAGCAAAACTGGTAAGCTTCTTGCCTGGGATGCTAGGTTCCTTATTTGAAGCAAGAAAATGAATTATGGCCCTGGCTAGGTGACTTAGTTGGTTGGAGCATTGTCCAGTACACCCAAAACATCGTGGTTCCATTCCCAGACAGGGCACATACCTAGGTTGCTGGTCTGGATCCCCAGTCAAGGCACATTCGGAAGGCAATCAATTGATGATGTTTCTCTCTCCCATCAATTTTCTCTCTCTCTCAAATCAATGAGAACATATCCTCAGGTGAGGATTAAAAATAAGAAAATGAGTTGTGGCTGAGACCCAAATACTAGGGTCCAGCTCTAGAATCATATTCAAGGTAAGTCATCAGAGAGAGACAGATTATGGGTTAGTGTCAAGAGAACTCAACCCAAACAGGGGCCATAGAAATGTGAGTTCAGGTGAAGAGCTAGGAGGGTGGGCTGGACACTCCCACTTATCGCTGCTCTCCACATGCAGGTCATACCCACTGCCAGCCCTGATCCTCAGTGCCTCCCCTTGCTTGGGAGGATGGTAAGCAATGATAAAATCACCACATTCAAACAAAACACATTCAAAACAATTCGGTTCCCTCAAAGTTAAAACATGAATTTCTTTTAAATATGCAAATATGGGAGGGGAAGTACTTCAGTTCAAAACTGACACAAATTTTCTATTTTGAGAAGATAAGATAGTAGTGAATGATCCCATTGAAGTATTTAAATTAAGGAATTATTTTTACATTTTAGGCACTTTTTATATATAGTAATCCATTTAATTTTGCATTCCCAAAAGAGATGGTACAAACAGGCAAGGTATTTTATGTGGAATAATTATCATAGAGATCAAAATAAAAATCAAATTGTGATGAAGATAATGTGTCACATACATATTAATCATTTGGAGAATTTAATCTTCTATTTTCCCTGAAATTCAAAAAATACTATAATTGTTCAAATATTAGCTCTTTTTAGGTACAAACTGAAAATAAAAAACAAAAAATGCAAGCTTATCTTTATTTGACATTGATATATATATATCTTCCTAACTTTTACTTCAAAACTGAAGGGAGGGAAAAAAAAGCAACTGTCTCGCCTGATGTTTGCCTTTGGCATTATTAAAAGGAGGGAAAATGCCTGCCCCAGGCTGAGATGTTATTCACCAAGTTGAAGGTTACAGCCAATTGTCATGTCCAAGTTATAAAGTCCTTATGAAAACATTGACTTATAATGGAAATTTGGACCCACCTAAGGTCTGGTAAGGCAGCATGCTTCAATAATAATAATAATAATAATAATAATAATAATAATAATAAATCTGTTTTTTCTATATTCAAACTCATACCACATTCTTGCTGTGAGGAAAATCCATTTAGATTTCCAGGGAGGGATTCCAAAGTAGAAATTAGTATTTATCATGACTGGACTGAACTGACAACCTCCTCTCATTATATTTTGCCACTTTTCCAAATGTTTACATTTGTTATTTTTAAAGGTAACGCCTTAATGAAAAAATATTTCATGTTAAAATTGACCTTTCCTCTTAGTTTCCTAAAGAAAGTTACTACCATTCTAATGAAATTAAAGTATGACTGTAATTCATTTTATTAAATATTCCATTAGAAAAACGCTCTTTCATAGCAAAGTATTCACTTGCTTTAGTCTTGGCATTTTCCACTTTAGCTGCCATCATTCAATTGAAGCATTTACTTTGAAATGCCTGCCAAATACTTTTGCCTGATCCCACAATAACAATGTAGCTAGGTACCAGTGATTTATTCCAGTGAGTGTACAACTGCCAAGCCTGCATGGAACACTCTGCAGTTCAAACAGAGATTTTCTTTTCTTTTTCAGATTGCTAGTAGTCTGTCTAACAGTGAGTACTGTGCCATCTCACGTTCCCTGTGTAGTGTAAACACCACCAGATAATACTAGTAGCTTTAACTGAAAACAAGACAAACAGAAAAAAAGATGTTAAAGTACAAATATCTATACACACGTTCATGAATGCATGGATATGTTAAAACACACACACATATATATGTATAGTAGCCATTTCTCCCATCATCCCTATTAAGAGTTTTATAGACACATTTTTATGATATAAATGAAAGCATCTTCCCTTTACTTAAGTGTTTAAAAACCCATTTTCATTTCTACCATTAAGTAATATAAACGATGTCTTGTTTGAATTGCCTAATAATTAGACGTCACTTGAAATAACCAAAATGAATTTTCAAATTCGTGTCTAGTTTTATTTCTACTGTGGCTTTTTAAAAAGATCCATAACAGAGGAAGTTGTGCCTGCTATGCCACTCAAAAGGATGAAGGCTTATTCATAAAGGCCGCTGCAGCAAAAGGGCAGATCACCAGTTCTTCCGAATGATTGATCTTTCCATGGAAACAGAAAGAAGTCCAGCCATCCTCTGGGAGGCATGAGGAAGAGACCACACAGGGCAGGGCTCATTTAGCATCTAGGAACTTTCTGTAGACAGGAACAAAGCAGTAAGAAAAACATCTAGACACAACCCCATGGAGTTCTCTCTACCTCATCTTGCTCTTTAAAGGCTGAGAGATGCATATGTGACTGATTATTAACCAAAAAACTTATATGCATATATACATAACCCATTGACACAGACAGCAGTGCAGTGAAGGCCAGTGCGGGGGAAGGAAGTGTGAGGGTGTGTGTCAATATGGAGAAAAGGGGGCATCTGTAATACTTTCAACAATGAAGATAAATTTAAAAAAAAAACAAGACCAAAGTGGGACTGACCCTCCAGAGTGTGTCAGCTAGTACTCTCATACCTCACTTGCTCTGTTTCCAGAGAAGGATGGTCTGTTTTGTTTTCTGAAAGAGCTGTCAAGGAAGTGGTCTCAATGAAATGTTCAATCCCAAATAGAGGACCTCTAAGACATAAAGATGTGTGCACACTTGATGCCTCAGTATCCAAGTACAGGAGTGAAGAAATACATTCTGCTCGGTATAGAGAAGCTTATGTGATGTGCCCTTGGGGTAATGATTGGGCGTGAGCAAAGATATCTCCTATATAAATTTAGATATATCAAGAAAAGTGGACAATGTGCCATGCCCGAGTCTGCCTGCGTGGGTGTGTCATCTATAATAATAAAAGCATAATATGCTAATTAGACTGGACGTCCTTCTGGAAGAAGCAGGGTACAAGGGAAGCCCGGGTCTCAGGTGCCAGAGGGAAGACAGTGCCAGCAGCCAGGGGAAGAAAGGCCTACTCTTGCACAAATTTCATGCATCGAGCCTCTAGTTACTGCAATAAGGCAACTGGGTGACTTCAAACACATCTCACATTTTCCAGATTGTTTTGTAGGATTTTTTTAAAATTTAATTTTGCTCATTGTCAAGTTTGTTTTTGTTTTTGCTGGGAATTTAAAAGATAAATAAGCAGAACTACTATTTTCAGAGAGCTTAGAGTCAAAATAGAGCAGATCTTTCTCTTTAGTGCATTAACACATACCATTTATTACCAGGCCTGGCAAATTAGGTAATCAAGAAATATTTGTTAACTAGACAAATGACTTGTCTAGCACAGTGGGGTTGTTAGTAGGCAATGGATAAATGTAAGTTATCTAAGTAGTTTAATATTTGTTTTGCATTTTTATATGCAGGTTTTAAAAACATTTTTATTACCAATCCCCTCCCCACCAAACATGTTAGTAAATTCACTGAGGCCAGACAATATGTTTAATATTTCCCTTCCGGGGCTTCACTGGAGAGTGCAAAGTGGGGGTGAGGATTACATCCTGGGAGGAAGAAAATGTCTTCTTAGTTTGATGGTCTGTCATTAAAAGTCATTTTAATTTTTCAATATGATCATTTTAATATTAAAATAACATTAAATTTTTTTTCTTATTATCTTTCATTGTTGTCAAGTGCTTTGATTTTGGAAGTCAGGCTGAATAAAAGTGAACTAACAGCAAATATATGAGACTTAGCTTCTGAGCAATTTCTCATCTTTAATTTGGTGTCATAATAGTTTATGAATCCAAACATCTGTCTCTAAGCTTAAAAGGAACATTGTGTCAGTGGCTTCCACAGACTTCCAAGGCTTCACCACACGCCACCATTATACACACTCAGCGTGACATGTTGCCTTAGACATGTGACATTATATTCATTGATTAAGAATGATGCTAATTTTTAGGCTGTGCTAGTCATTCTGTCTGCTCTCAGATCCACCCCCATCTTTTTCTTTGTTCTGCTCTGTATTCAGCATTCTTAACTCTGCAAATGTGTTTTTCTCTGCTCTTTTGCCTTTGTGTCCACCTGGTTTGTGAAATTAAAGGCACTAGTGTAGAACTGAAGGCTGGGAAAAAGGAAGGTGCCAGGGAGTAGGCCCCTTGCTCCTGCTCTGTCCATCTCCAGCAAGTGTGTTTCCTCTGTAGTCCTACTACTGCCAGGAAGGACTGGTTCTGATAATGACGCCCTCCTCCAGTTCTTGGACTAGCAGTGGCTTCTTACTGCCTTGTTGTCCTTTAGGCTTTTCCAATAACTTTATTGCCAGTTCTCCATGTTACGCACCCTCTTTTGAAATGCCAAGCATTTGCTCTCCCTTCCTGACTAGACACTGACAAATACTAAGACTTTGCACAGAAAGACCTTGTCACTACTTGGAATCATTTATTCTAGAATCTGGAAAAACTTTCAAAGAATGTATTTAATAACATACTATTCTATTCCATGGGAAGAGTTTTATAATTTTTTTTAATTTCTTAAAAAATATTTTATTTATTTATTTCAGAGAGGAGAGGGAGAGAGAGATAAAAACATCAATGATAAGAGAATATCATTGATTGGCTGCTCCTGCACGCCCCCCACTGAGAAGCGAGCCCAAAACCCGGTCATTTGCCCTGACCAGGAATCAAACCATGACCTCTTAGTTCATAGGTCGATGCTCAATCATTGAGCCATGGTGGCCAGGGTATTTTTATTGTTGAGATTATTACAGATGCCCCTCATCTCTTCTTTTGTCCCCCTCCACCTAGACCCTGCCCTCTCCCCGCTCTGACTCTAACCATATTGTTGCCTGTGTTCATGGACTATGCATACATGTTCTTTAGCTATTCTCTTCACCTTCTTTCATCCTTTATTCACAGCTATTTCTCTCTCTCTCTCTCTCTCTCTCTCTCTCTCTCTCGTTAGCCTTATAACATAGGGATGAAACAAGAATAAGTACATTAAATATTTGCATTAGTTTATTTGAGCTATCATAACAAAATGCTATAGATGGATGTCTTAAACAACAAAATATTATTTTCTCACAGTTCTGTTTATTGGAAGTCCAGGATCAAGTTTCCAACCAGGTTGGTATCTGGTGGGGATTTCCTTTGGGTTGCAAATGGCCACCTTCTCACTGTGTGTTCACATGGCCTTTCCTTATTACATGCAGAGACAGGGGAGAGTGAACTCTTTGCTATCTCTTTCTTATAGAGACACTAATACATTCAGATCAGGGCTCCACCCTTCTAACCTCATTTAACATAATAACTTTCTTACTCCAAACACAGCCCACTGAGGGTGTTAAGGCTTCAACACATGACTTTTGTAGGGATACCTACCTTAAATCCATAACAACATCCATTAAGAAAGGTTGTTCATTAGGAAAGTTATTTTATCTAGAAAGTTATCCTTTTTGCATGAAAAAAAAAAGTGAAAATCTCTCAGCGTTTTGGATGTATTTGGCAATAAAGTAAAGGCAGCAGCTTTCTAATTTGGAACGTGCTATGATTAGTTATAACTTATGGTACAAAACAAGCATTATATACAGTTTACTCATTTTGAAATAAGAGATGCAATGATAAACAAATAAATAAGAAGAATGATAAAGAACCTGGATAGCACAATATTCCAAATTGATTTTATTGTTTGCAGAACATTATATCCAACTGGAGGCCCGGTGCATGAATCCATGCACCAGTGGGGTCCCTTGGCCGGGCCTGTGGGATAAGGCCAAAACCAGCTCTCCAACATTCCCTGAGTGGTCCCAGGTTGCGAGAGGGCTCAGGCCAGTCTTAGGGACCCGACTGGTGCACAATCGGGTCCTGGGAGAGATGCAGGAGGTTGGCCAGCCAGGGAGGGCTCCAGGGCATGTCCAGCCCATCTCATTCAGTCCCAGTTGGCCAGACCCCAGCAAGAAGCTAGCCTACCAGTCGGAGCATCTGCCCCCTGGTAGTCAGTGCACCTCATAGAGACTGGTTGACCAGTTGACTGTCTGCCCCTGGTGGTTAGTGCATGCCATAGTGAGCGGTTGAGCAGCCTTAGCATATCATTAGCATATTACACTTTGATTGGTTGAACAGCTGACCAGTTGACCAGACACTTAGCATATTAGGCTTTTATTAGATAGGATAACTGCAGAACACACATTCATTTCCTGTGCCAAATAAATATTTACTAAGATCAATCATATGCAGGGCTATAATAAGAACTCAATAACTGAAAAAATTGAAACCTTGCAGAGTATATTCTCTTACTTCTGTGAGACTTAATTTTAAAATCAGCGGACGTAAATATCTATAAAAATTTCTATGTATTTGAAAATTAAAGACTATACTTCCAAATAAAGTATGGTCAAAGGAGAGAGCATAGAGAAATTTAAAAAGATTCCAAACTGATAGAAAATATAAACATATGATTTATGGGATGCAGCAAAAGCAATCCTTACATGGAAATTTGTGTGCCTAAATTATCAATATAAAACACCTAGAATCAATCCAATCCACATTTCTAAGTTGACTTGCTCTTCAGAGAGGCTTTATATCAAAAAGCAAAATCAGAGAGGACACATGGGAACTCCACCATGAACTGAAAGTGTATAAGAAGAACTGGGAGGTGGCAGCGGTACTCATGCACGTGGCACCTCAGGGGGTGTTTGAGGCATGTACCTCTGCACTCAAGGAACTAGGTTGATGCTGCTCATTTTATGTTGTGAGTCTGTTGTATGAAATGTCAAAACTTTGTAGACATTTGTTTCTCTTGGTCTGTTTGCTTCCATCATCTCCCTGACAGCAGTGTATTTCTTTCAGAACACTTATAACTGGCATCTAGCACTAGTTCTCAATGAGGCTTTTGAGCCCTTGCATTATTGTTGTTGTGTTGTGTTTTTTTTTCATTTTCATCTTTAAAACTTTCTTTAAATCTAGCTTTCCTTAACTTTGATGTCAGTGGGAAGAAATGGCAAACTTGACAAGAGAGACATTACATTAGCAAATGTTCACTTATGGCAAACATAGGCAAATTTGAAAGCTTGGGGGAATTTTGGCTTTGTGTGAGAGTCCTTGCATCTCCAACCTGAACAGAAGATGATATTATTCTTGTGTTTTTTCCGTCTTAACTTTAAATGCCTAACATCTCTCCTTTACAAGTGACAAATTGTAATTCATCCTATATAATAAAAGCCTAATATGCAAATTCTCCCCTCAACCAGGAGTTCAACAAGGAGGAGGGGCTAGTGGCAGCAGTTGCAGGTGGCAAGCAGCAGGCAGCCCAGGGAAGGGAGGTGCCCTGACTGGCAGCCTCTAGGGACCCTACCTGTGCATGAATTTCATGCACTGGGCCTCTAGTTCAATTATAATTTTGAATGTATTATTAGTGAACTGCTGATGGGTGGTGGCCAGGGCAGTTACTAGCTTGAGCTTGACACAGATAAGCATTAACAGGGAGAATCTTTTAATGGTAATACATGCAACTTTATAGCCCTTGAAATTAGCCAGGAAATGTGATATGTGCCATACTCATCCTCACTAATTGAATACATGGGCAGACACTCTGCCATTCTCATTTAGTAAGAGTGAGAGACTTAGAGGTAACTTGCCCAAGCTGTGTAGCCAGTAATTGGTGACAGGAAATTTGGCCCAGCTCCAGCATCTGTGTT
>NW_006300207.1:0-256 GCF_000327345.1 Myotis davidii | reverse complement strand
TAGGGGGTGGGGCCCAGCTCTCACACTTGCCATTCTCTGCATATACTGGTTAGTGAGGTGAGCCTGGCGCTCTTCTTTGCGCTGAGCTAAAGCTACATACAATGGTTTGGTAGCCACAATTCTACCATTCATTTCTGTAACTGCTTTAGTGGCTTCTTCTGGAGAGGAGAAACATACAAAACCAAACCCTTTGCTGCGACCACCCTCCATCATAACCTTTGCGCTAGTGATTGTACCAAATGGAGAGAACTCTTTC
>NW_006300206.1:16652-23446 GCF_000327345.1 Myotis davidii | reverse complement strand
CTGCATGTGCTCTCTGACCACTGCCCCGGCCTGCCCGCCGTTTGATTGCCATGGTAGGGATCTGGGGTTGACTCCTGGCATGCGCTCTGACCTTCCCGCCCTCCAGTGTCCATGGCGGAGGTCGGGGTTCCTCCCTGGCCTGTGCACTTGCCATCCAACTTCGATTGCCATACTGTGAGTCCGGGGTTGCTGCCTGGCTTGTGCTCTGGCCCTCCCACCCTCTGATCTCCATGGCGATCGCCGGAAGCAGGGCAGCCAGAAAGCCCGCACCCGGGGGTCCGCGGTTGCTACCTGGCCTGCAACACCCCACTCCCGCCCTACGATCGCCATGGCGATCGAGGGATGCAGGCCATCCCGCCCATCGATTGCCATGTTGGGTGCCCAAGGTTGCTTCCTGGACTGTGCTCTTGCCATCCCGCCCTTGATCGCAATGGTGGAAATCTGGGTTTACTGTCTGGCCTCCGCCCTGGCTCTCCCGCCCTTCGATTGCCATACCTATCAAGGGATGCAGGACATCCCGCCAATCAATTGCCATGTTGGGGATCCGCAGTATGCCTGGCCTGCAACACGCCCCTCCGATCACCATGGTGAACAAGGTAGGTAGGCCTTCCCGCCTTTCGGTTCCCCGGTGGGGTTCGGGTATTGATGCCTGGCCTGCATTCTGACCCTGCCGCCCTCGATTGCCATGGCGGGGGTCCGGGGTTGCTGCCTGTCCTGTGCCACAGCCCTTCCGTCCTCTGATTGCCATGGTGGGCCTTCCCGCCTTTCGGTTCCCCGGTGGGGTTCGGGTATTGATGCCTGGCCTGCATTCTGACCCTGCCGCCCTCGATTGCCATGGCGGGGGTCCGGGGTTGCTGCCTGGCCTGAGTCCTGGACTTCCTGCCCTCTGATCCCCATGGTGGAGGTTCGAGGTTGATGCCTGGCCTGCGCTCTTGCCCTCCCGCTTACGATCGCCATGGTGTTGGTCCATGGTGGCTGTCTGGCCTGCAAATATTTCTCAAACTGACACTCTCTCATGGCCTCTAGTTCCAATATAGTCCAGCATAAGGCAGGGAGGGGGCGTTTCCTCTCAGCCACTTCTCAAACTCCCCCGTCATTTCAGCGGTCCATTCCACTATGTTCGGATATTACCATTTGCTAGGATTTTAAGTGTTGTTTTAATGGATGTTTTATTTTACAATAGTTCCAGATTTACATAAAAATTGTGAAGATAACACCCATGTACACCATACCTAATTTCCCTTATTACTAATATTTCACTTTGGTATGGGGCAAATGTAACATGAAATGAATCATCAGTGAAACAGAATCATACCTCACTTCTCAAGTATCTCCAATATATAACATGGCTGTTTTAGATCAGGCTGTTAAAGGAAATACTGTACGAGTTGTGGCATAAAACTTCACATCTTGAGCTGCCCATCCTTTCAATAGTTTAACAATATTCAAGCAGTATGCCTGGCCTGCAACACGCCCCTCCGATCGCCATGGTGAACAAGGTAGGTAGGCCTTCCCGCCTTTCGGTTCCCCGGTGGGGTTCGGGTATTGATGCCTGGCCTGCGCTCTTGCCCTCCCGCTTACGATCGCCATGGTGTTGGTCCATGGTGGCTGTCTGGCCTGCAAATATTTCTCAAACTGACACTCTCTCATGGCCTCTAGTTCCAATATAGTCCAGCATAAGGCAGGGAGGGGGCGTTTCCTCTCAGCCACTTCTCAAACTCCCCCGTCATTTCAGCGGTCCATTCCACTATGTTCGGATATTACCATTTGCTAGGATTTTAAGTGTTGTTTTAATGGATGTTTTATTTTACAATAGTTCCAGATTTACATAAAAATTGTGAAGATAACACCCATGTACACCATACCTAATTTCCCTTATTACTAATATTTCACTTTGGTATGGGGCAAATGTAACATGAAATGAATCATCAGTGAAACAGAATCATACCTCACTTCTCAAGTATCTCCAATATATAACATGGCTGTTTTAGATCAGGCTGTTAAAGGAAATACTGTACGAGTTGTGGCATAAAACTTCACATCTTGAGCTGCCCATCCTTTCAATAGTTTAACAATATTCAAGCAGTATGCCTGGCCTGCAACACGCCCCTCCGATCGCCATGGTGAACAAGGTAGGTAGGCCTTCCCGCCTTTCGGTTCCCCGGTGGGGTTCGGGTATTGATGCCTGGCCTGCGCTCTTGCCCTCCCGCTTACGATCGCCATGGTGTTGGTCCATGGTGGCTGTCTGGCCTGCAAATATTTCTCAAACTGACACTCTCTCATGGCCTCTAGTTCCAATATAGTCCAGCATAAGGCAGGGAGGGGGCGTTTCCTCTCAGCCACTTCTCAAACTCCCCCGTCATTTCAGCGGTCCATTCCACTATGTTCGGATATTACCATTTGCTAGGATTTTAAGTGTTGTTTTAATGGATGTTTTATTTTACAATAGTTCCAGATTTACATAAAAATTGTGAAGATAACACCCATGTACACCATACCTAATTTCCCTTATTACTAATATTTCACTTTGGTATGGGGCAAATGTAACATGAAATGAATCATCAGTGAAACAGAATCATACCTCACTTCTCAAGTATCTCCAATATATAACATGGCTGTTTTAGATCAGGCTGTTAAAGGAAATACTGTACGAGTTGTGGCATAAAACTTCACATCTTGAGCTGCCCATCCTTTCAATAGTTTAACAATATTCAAGCAGTATGCCTGGCCTGCAACACGCCCCTCCGATCGCCATGGTGAACAAGGTAGGTAGGCCTTCCCGCCTTTCGGTTCCCCGGTGGGGTTCGGGTATTGATGCCTGGCCTGCGCTCTTGCCCTCCCGCTTACGATCGCCATGGTGTTGGTCCATGGTGGCTGTCTGGCCTGCAAATATTTCTCAAACTGACACTCTCTCATGGCCTCTAGTTCCAATATAGTCCAGCATAAGGCAGGGAGGGGGCGTTTCCTCTCAGCCACTTCTCAAACTCCCCCGTCATTTCAGCGGTCCATTCCACTATGTTCGGATATTACCATTTGCTAGGATTTTAAGTGTTGTTTTAATGGATGTTTTATTTTACAATAGTTCCAGATTTACATAAAAATTGTGAAGATAACACCCATGTACACCATACCTAATTTCCCTTATTACTAATATTTCACTTTGGTATGGGGCAAATGTAACATGAAATGAATCATCAGTGAAACAGAATCATACCTCACTTCTCAAGTATCTCCAATATATAACATGGCTGTTTTAGATCAGGCTGTTAAAGGAAATACTGTACCAGTTGTGGCATAAAACTTCACATCTTGAGCTGCCCATCCTTTCAATAGTTTAACAATATTCAATAGTCTACCATGTAAAAAGGAAATCAAATTCATTATTATACTCCACCAGAACTAACACAACATCCTGTTCCTGGACATAGGTCCTCCTGCCCTTCGATGGACATGGTGGGGTTTGGACTTTTCACCCTGGCACAAGCTCGGACTCTCCCGCCTATGATTGCCATAGTGGGTGTCCAGGGTTGCTGCCTGGACTGCTTTCCGTCTCTGCCACACTCCAATGGCCATGACGGGTGGTCCCGTTGTGCTTCCTGGCCTGCGCTCTTGCCCTCCCGCTTACGATCGCCATGGTGTTGGTCCATGGTGGCTGTCTGGCCTGTGCTCCAGCCCTCCCCTTTACAATCCCATGGTGGGGGTCTGGGGTTGCTGCCTGGCCTGAGCTCCAGCCCTCCCGCCTATGATCGCCATGGTGGGGGTCCAGGGTTGTTGCCTGAACTGCTCTCCGGCTCTGCCACACTCCAATGGCCGTGACGGGGTGCAGGGTTGCTTCCTGGCCTGCGCTCAGGACCTCCATCCTACAATCGTCATGGCGTGGATCCGTGGTGGCTGCCTGGCCTGCGCTCCCGCCCGCCCGCCTAAGATCGCCTCGGTGGGGGTCCAGGTTTGCTGCCTGGCCTGTGTCTGGCCCTCACGCCCTTTAATTGCCACGGTGGGGGGTCGTTGGTCACTGCCTGGCCTGAGACCTGGGCCTCTTGCCCTCTGTTCACCGGATGGAGGTTCGAGGTTGATGCCTGGCCTGCGCTCTGGCCCTCTTGTCCTCTGATCACCATGGCAATGGAAGGACGCAGGCCATCCTGCCTTCTATTGCCATGTTGGGGTTCCAGGGTTGATTTTTGTGCTGCGCTCCGGCCAGCCCACCCTCCCATCACCATGGCAGGGGTCCTGGGCTGCTGCCTGGCCTGCGCCCTGGCCCTCCCACTCTTTGATTGTCATGGTGGCAGTACGGGGTTGATGCATGGCCTTCACTCTGGCCGTCCCACCCTCCAATGGCCATGGTGGGATACCAAAGTTAGGCCTGGCATGCGCTCCGGCATTTCGATTGACATGGTGGGGGTCTGGGATTGATGCATGGCCCGCTCCCTGGCTCTGCCACACTCCGATGGACATGACAGGGTTCCAGGGTTGCTTCCTGGCTTACCCTCCAGCCCTCCTGGCCAAGATCCCCATGGGGGTGGTCCGGGGTTGCTGCCTGGCCTGCGCCCCGGCCCTTTCACCCTTTGTTTACCTTGGTGGGGTTCCGGGGTTCCGTGCTGGGTTGCCCTCCTCCCCTCCTGCCCTGGATTGCCATGGAGGGGGTCCAGGGTTACTGTCTGGCCTCCACTCTTGCCTTCCCACCCTGGATAGCCATGATGGGGGTCTGGCATTGCAGCCTGTCCTTCGCCCAGGCCCTCCTGCTCTTCGATTGCCATGTTGGGGGTCCGCGGTTGCTACCTGGCCTGCAACACCCCCCTCCGATTGCCATGGCGGTCATGAGAGGCAGGCCCTCCCGCTCTTGGGTTGCCATGCTGGGGGTCGGTGGTTGATGCCTGGCCTGCGCTTTGGTCCTGTTGCCCTCTGTCCTGCGCTCTGTCCCTCCCACCCTCCGATCAACATGGCGATCGCCTCAAACAGACCAGCTAGCAACCCCAGCATCCGGGAGTCCGCGGTTGCTGACTGGCATGCAACACCGCCCTCCTGCCTACGATCACCATGGTGGGGGTCAGGGGTTGATGTCTGGCCTTTGCTCAGTACCTCCCGCCCTCCGATAGCCATGGTGATCAAGGCAGGCAGGCCCTCCAGCCTTTTGGTTGCCATGGTGGCGGTCAGGGGTTGCTGCCTGTCCTTCACCCAGGCCATCCTGCCCTTCGATTGCCATGGTGGTGGTCCACGTTTGCTGCCTGTCCTGCGCTCTGTCCCTCCCGCCCTCCGATCAACATGGTGATCACCTCAAGCAGACCAGCCAGGAACCCCAGCATCCGGGAGCCCGCAGTGGCTGACTGGTGTGCAACATCGCTCTCCTGCCTAGGGTCGCCTTGGAGGGGGTCCGTGGTGGCAGCCTTACCTGCTCTCCTGCCCTCCACCCTACGATAGCTATGGTGGGAGTCCGGGGTTGCTGTCTGGCCTTTGCTCAGGCCCTCCCACCCTCCGATCGCCATGGTGACCAACAGAAACAGGTCAGCCAGCAACCCGGGCACCTGGGTGTCCACGGTTGCTGCCTGGCCTTCAACACTGCAGTCCTGATCTCCGATCGCCATGGTGATGGAGGTATGCGGGCTATCCCGCCCTTCTATTGCCCTGTTGGGGTTCCAGGGTTGCTTCCTTGCCTGTGCTCTGGCCCTTCTGCCCTTTGACTGCCATGTTGGGGATCCGCGGTTGCTACCTGGCCTCCAAAACCGCACTCCAGTCCTTCAATCGCCAAGGCGATTAAAAGAAGAAGGCTATCCTGCCCTGCTAATGCCATGGTGTGGGTCTGCGGTTGCTGCCTGGCAGGTACCCCGGCCCTCCTGCCCATCGATTGCAATGGCGGGGATCTGGGGTTGCAGCCTGGGTTGTGCTTTGGACCTTCCGCCCTCCAATGTCCATGGAGGGGGTCCGGAGTTGCTGCATGGCCTGTGCTCTTGCCCTCCCACCCTCGATCACCATGGTGTGGGTCCAGGGAAGCGGCCTGCTTTGTGTCCCGGCCATCCCGCACATTAATTGCAATGGTGGGTTTAGCGGTTGCTGCCTGGCCTCGCCCCGGCCCTCCTGCCCTTCGATTGATATGGATGGGGTCCGTGGTTGATGCATGGACTGCGCTGGGGCCCTCCCCCCTCCCATTGACATGACAATCCCCGGAAGAAAGCCAGCCAGCAACCCCGGCACCTGGGGTCCGCGGTTGCTGCCAGGCCTGCAATACCACCTCACAGCCCTCTGATCGCCATGGCGATAGAGGGAAGCAGGACCTCCTGCCCTTCAATTGCCATGTTGGTGGTCCAGGGTTGATGCCTGGGCTGCGCTCCAGCCAGCCCGCCCTCCCATCTCCATGACGGCGTTCTGGGGTTGTGGCCTGGCCTCCGCTCTGGCCCTCCCGCCCTCGATCACCATGGTGGGAGTCAGTGGATGCTGCCTGTCCTTTGCAACAGCCTTCCAGCCCTCCTATCGCCATGGCCGGGGGTCCGGGGTTGCTGCCTTGCCTGCGCTCGGGAATTCCCGACCTTTGATCACCAGGGTGATCACCAGAAGCAGGCCATCCAGCCACCACATCACCCAGGATTCTCTGGTTGCTGCTTTGCGTGCAACACCACCCTCCCATCCACTGATCACCATGACAATCGAAGGACGCAGGCCATCCCGCCCTGCAAATGCCATGGTGGGCGTCCGCAATTGCTGCCTGGCCTGCATTCTGTCCCTCCCGCTCTCTGATTGACATTGCATTTGCCGGAAGCAGACCATCCAGCAACCCCAACATCCGGGGTTCCGCGGTTGCTGCC
>NW_006300206.1:12674-16215 GCF_000327345.1 Myotis davidii | reverse complement strand
GCGGTTGCTTACTGGTGTGCAACACCGCCCTCCCGGCCTCCGATGGTCATGGTGATCCAGGGATGCAGGCAATCCCGGACTAAGATTGCCATGGTGGATGTCTGCGGGTGCTGTCTGGCCTGCACCCCAGCTCTCCAGCCCTTTGATTGCCATGGTGGGGGTCAGGGGTTGATGCATGGCATGCGCTGTGTCCCTCCCAGCCTCTGATTGCCATGGTGGGGTTCACGGTAGCTGCCTGTCCTGCAATACCTCCCACCCTTTGATTGACATGGTGGGGTTTTGTGGTGGCTGTCTGGCCTGCGCCTGGCCCTCCCGCCCTCTGATCACTATGGTGGGGGTCTGGCATTGATGCCTGGCCTGCGCTCTGGCCATGCCGCCCTCGATTGCCATGGTGGGCATCCTGGGTTTCTCCCTGGCCTGTGATCCAGCCCTTCTGCCCTCGATCACCATGGTGGAGGTCAGGGGTTGCAGCCTGGCCCATGCCCTGGCCTTCCCGCACTTTGATTGCCATGGCGGGGGTCCGAGGTTGTGGGCTGGCTTGCGCTCCTTCCCTCTCGCCCTCAATCGCCATGATGGGGGTCCGGGGTTGCTGGCTGGCTTGCACTCTGTGCCTCCCACCCTCTGATCGCCATGGTAATTGCCCGAAGCAGGCCTGCCAGCAACTGGCAACCACTGGCTTGCGCTCCTTCCCTCTCGCCCTCAATCGCCATGATGGGGGTCCGGGGTTGCTGGCTGGCTTGCACTCTGTGCCTCCCACCCTCTGATCGCCATGGTAATTGCCCGAAGCAGGCCTGCCAGCAACCCTGGCACCCAGGGTTCCGTGGTTGCTGCCCTGCCTGCAACACCGCCCTTCTGCCCTCTGTACGCCATGGCAATCGAGGGACTCAGGCCATTTCCCGCTTCGATTGCCATGGTGGGGGTACGGGATTGTGGCCTGGGTTGCTCTCCGGACCTCTGTCCTCGATCACCATGGTGGGGATCCAGGTTTGCTATCTGGCCTGCGGCCCAGACCTCTCGCCCTTCGTGTGCCATGGTGAGAGTCCACCGTTGCTGCCTGGCCTGTGACATAGCCCTCCCACCCTTTGATTGCCATGGCAGGGGTCCAGGGTTGTGGCCTGGGTTTCCCTCTGGCCCTCCTGCCCTTGATCGCAATAGTGGGAGTCTGGGATTGATGCCTGGCCTGCGCCCCTGCCCTCCCTCTCTCTGATCGACATGGTGATCACCAGCAGCAGGCCAGCCAGCAACCTCAGCACCGGGGGTCCACGGTGCTGCCTGGCCTGCAATACGGCACTCCCACTCTCCGAAGGCCATGGCGATCAAGGGACGCAGGCCATCCCACCCTCAATCGCCATGGTGGGTGTCTGGGGTTGCTGCCTGGTCCTGCTCTCTGGCCCTCCCACCCTGCGATCACCATGGCAATCACCAGAAACAGGCCAGGAAGCTTCCAGGGCACCCAGGGCTCCGCGGTTGCTGTCTGGCCTGCAACACCGCCCTCCCGCCCTCCGATCGCCATGGCGATCGAGGGATGCAGGCCATCCCACGCTTCACTTGCCAACGTGGGGTTCCGCGGTTGCTACCTAGCCTGTGCCCCGGCCCTCCAGCCCTTCGATTGCCATGGTGGAGGTCTGGGGTTGATGCATGGCGTGCACTCTGGCCCTCCAGCCCTCCAATGGCCATGGTGGGGGTCCAGGGTTACTGACTGGCCATTGCTCTGGCCCTCCCGCCCTCGATCCCCATGGTGGAAGTCAGGGTTGCTGACTAGCCTGTGTTATGGCCTTCCCACCCTCCGATCGCCATGGTGATCACCAGGAGCAGGCCAGCCAGCATCCCTGGCACCCAGGGTTCTCCGGTTTCTGCCTGGCGTGCAATACCACCCTCCTGCCCTTCGATCGCCATGGCAATCAAGGGAAGCAGGCCATCCCGCCCTGCGAATTCCATGGTGGGGGTCTGCGGTTGCTGCCTCACCTGCGCCTCGGCCCTCCCGCCCATCAATAGCAATGGCGGGGGTCTGGGTTGATGTATGGCCTGCGCCATGGCCCCCCGCCATTTGATTGCGATGATGAGGGTCCAGTGTTGATGCATAGCCTGCGCTCTGGACCTCCCGCCCTCCAATGTCCATGGAGGGTGTCTGGTGTTGCTGCCTGCCCTGCGCCCCAGCCCTCCTGCCCTTCGATTGCCATGGTGGGGGTTCGGGGTTGATGCGTGGCCTGCGATCTGGCCCTCCCCCCTTCGATTGACATGGCTATCACTGGAAGAAGGCCAGCCAGCAATCCCGGCACTGGGGGTCCGCGGTTGCTCCTGGACTGCAATACCACCTTCCTGCCCTCCGTTCACCATAGCTGGGGCTCCGGGGTTGCGGCCTTGCCTGCGCTCTGGAATTCCCGCTCTCCAATCGCCAGAGTGATCGCCAGAAGCAGGCCAGCCAGCCACCCCATCATTCAGGGTTCTCTGGAAGCTACCTGGCGTGCAACCCCAACCTCCCACCTTCCGATCGCCATGGCAATCAAGGGACGCAGGCCATTCCGCCTTGCGAAAGCCATGTGGGCATCCGCCGTTGCTGCCTGGCCTGCGCTCTGTCCCTCCCGCCCTCCAATCGCCATGGAGATCACCAGAATCAGACCAGCCAGCAACCCCCGCATCCAGGGTCCCGCGGTTGCTGACCCTGGCATGCAACATCCGCCCTCCTGTCCGCCAATGCAGGGATGCAGACAATCCCAGCCTAAGATTGCCATGGAGGATGTCCGCGGTTGCTGCCTGGCCTGTGCCCCAGCCCTCCCACCCTTCGATTACCATGGTGGGGGTCCTGGGTTGATGCATGGCCTGCAACACCGGCCTCCCGCACTCCAGTTCCCATGGCAATGAAGGGACGCAGGTCATCCTCCCCTTCGATTGCCATGGTGGGGGTCGTTGTTGCAGCCAGGGTTGCTCTTCGGCCCTCCCACCCTCGATCGCCATGGTGTGGGTCCGAGGTTGCTGCCCGGCCTGCGTCCCGGCCCTCCCTCCCTTCTATTGCCATGGTGGGGGTCCGCGGTTTATGCCTGGCTTACGCCCCGGCCCTCCACCCTTTGATTGCCATGTGGGAGGGGGGTCCGCGGTTGGTTCCTGGTCTGCGCTCTGGCCCTCCTGCCTTCCAATGTCCTTAGCGGGGGTCCGAGGTTGCGGGCTGCATTGCACTACTTCCCTCTTGCCCTGGATCGCCATGGTGGGGGTCCGGGGCTGCTGCCTGGCTTGTGCCGCGGCCGTCCCGGCCTTCAATTGCCATGGTGGGGTTTCGGGTTGATTCATGGCGTGCGCTCTGCCCTCCCGCCGTCCAATGTCCATGGCTGGGGTCCGGGGTTGCTGCTTGGCATGCCTTCTTCCCCTCTCGCCTTCTGATAGCATGGCGATCGCCGGAAACAGGATAGCCATCAACCCCGCCACCCCGGTGACTATGGTTTCTGCCTGGCCTGCAACACCCTACTTCCGCCCTGTGACTGCCATGGCAATTGAGGGTTGCAGGCCATCCAGCCCTTCAGTTGCCATGTTGGGGGTCCGTGGTGGC
>NW_006300206.1:11106-11887 GCF_000327345.1 Myotis davidii | reverse complement strand
TTGCAATGGTGGGAGTCCGGGGTTGATGTATGGCCTGCAACACCACACTCCGGCCCTCCAATCACCATGGCGATCGAGGGACGCAGGCCATCCCACTCTGATTGCCATGTTGGGTCCAGGATTGCTTTAGGGCCTGTGCTCCGGCCCTCCTGCCCTCGATAGCCATGGTGGGGATCCAGGCTTCCTGCCTGGCCTCAGCCCTGGCTCTTCCGCCCTTCGATTGCCATGGCGATCAAGGGATACAGGCCATCCCACCCATCCAGTGCCATGGTGGTGGTCCGGGGTTGCTGCCCGACCTGCGCTTCGGCACTCCCGCCTAAGATCGCCTACGTGGGGGTCCGGGATCCTGCCTGGCCTGCGCTCGGGCCCACATGCCCTTTGATTGCGGGGAGGTATCCAGGGTTGCTGCCTGGCCTCAGCCCTTGCTCGTCCGCCCTTGGATTGCCATGGCGATCAAAGGATGCAGGTCATCCCGCCCTTCTATTGCCATGTTGGAGGTCCGCGGTTGATGCCTGGACTGCAACACTGCCCTCCGATCGCCGTGGCCTGCAAGGGAGGCTGGCACTCTCGCCCTTCGTTTGCCAAGGTGGGGTCCAGGATTGCGGGCTGGGTTGTGCTCCTTCCCTCCCAACCTCGATCTCTATGGTGGGGGTCTGGCCTGCACTCCGGCCCTCCCTCCCTAGATCACCATGTTTGGGGTCCGGGGTTGCTGCCTGGCTTGCACTCAGGCTCTCCTGCCCTCCAATCACAATGGCGGGGGGAGGGGCAGCATTTGAATAAG
>NW_006300206.1:7842-9069 GCF_000327345.1 Myotis davidii | reverse complement strand
ATTTTCCAATATATAACAAGGCTGTTCTAGACCTAGGTGTTAAAGGAAATACTGTACCAGTTGTGGCATAAAACTTCACATCTAGAGCTGACCATCCTTTCAATAGTTTAACAATATTCAATAGTCTACCATGTAAAAAGGAAATCAAATTCATTATTATACTCCGCCAGAACTAACACAACATCCTGTTCCTGGACATGGCCCTCCTGCCCTTTGATGGACATTGTGGGGTTTGGGGATTGCACCCTGGCCCGTGCTCGGCCCTCCTGCCTATGATCACCATGGTGGGGTTCCGGGGTTGGCACCTGGTCTTCTCTCTGGCTCTGCCACACTCTAATGGCCATGACAGGGGTCCAGGGTTGCTTTTTGGCCTGCGCTGGGGCCCTTCATCCTACAATCACCATAATGTCTGTCCGTGGTGGCTGCCTGGCCTGCGCTCCAGCCCTCCTGCCTATGATCCCCATGGTGGCGGTCCAGGGTTGCCTGGCCTGCGTTCCAGCCCTCACGCCCTTTGATTGCCATGGTGGGGGTCCTTGGTTGCTGCCTAGCCTGAGCCCCGGCCCTCCTGCCTTCCGATCGCCAGGGTGGAGGTTTGAGGTTGATGACTGGCCTGCATTCTGGTCCTCTCGCCCTCTGATCGCCATGGTGATCGCCAAAAGCAGGCTAGACAGCAACCCAGGCAGCCAGGGGTCCATGGTTGCTTCCTAGCCTGCAACACAGTCCTCTCGCCCTCTGATGCCATGGCAATCTAGGGATGCAGGCCATTCTGCCTTTCAATTGCCATGTTGGCGTTTGATGCCTGGGCTGTGATACAGCCAGCCCACCCTCCCATCACATGACGGGGTTCTGGGGAGCTGCCTGGCCCACGTCCTGGCTGTCCCGCCCTTCGATTGCAATGGTTGGGGTCCGGGGTTGATGCATCGCCTGCGCTCTGGGGGGTCCGGGGCTGCTGCCTGGCTTGTGCCGCGGCCGTCCCGGCCTTCAATTGCCATGGTGGGGTTTCGGGTTGATTCATGGCGTGCGCTCTGCCCTCCCGCCGTCCAATGTCCATGGCGGGCTCCTGGGTTGCGGCCTGGCTTGTGCCGGGCCCTACAACCCTTCAATTGCCATGGTGGGGATGCGGCTTTGATGCCTGGCCTCCGTCCCGACTCTCTTACCCTTCGATTGCCATGGCGATCAAGGCATGCCTGAAATCCCGCCCTTTGATTGCCATGTTGGGGGACCACG
>NW_006300206.1:0-582 GCF_000327345.1 Myotis davidii | reverse complement strand
CGTCCTGGCCTGTGGTACAGACCTCCTGCCCTCGATCGTCATGGTGGAGATCCGGGCTTGCTGCCTGGCCTGCCACCGTTCCTCCCGCACTTTGATGGCCATGGCGATAGCCGGATGCAGGCCACCCAGCAACCCCGGCATCCGGGGTTCCACGGTTGCTGCCTGGCTTCCACTCTGGCCCTCCAGAACTCCCATCGCCATGGTCTGGTTCCGGGGTTGTTGTCTGGCCTGTATCATCGCCCTCCAATCACAATGGTGATCAAGGGATGCAGGCCATCCTGCCCTTTGATTGCCATGTTGGGTTCCAGGGTTGATGCATGACCTGCGCTCTGGCCCTCCAGCCCTCAGATGGCCATGGTATGGGAACGGGGTTGATGCCTGGCCTATTCTCTGGCCGTACCACACTAGATCAACATGTTTGGGGTCCGATTTGCTGCCTGGCTTGCGCTCAGGCCCTCCTGCCCTCCCATCACCTTGGCGGGGGGAGGGGCATCATTTGAATAAGGTATTCTGTCCTTATCCACTTCTTCATCATCCAGTTGAAAAACCAACTTCTAATTCCCTTTAGGACTTACAGTTTCT
>NW_006300205.1:294858-303011 GCF_000327345.1 Myotis davidii | reverse complement strand
AAGGCTTAATTAGAAATTTGAAGGGGAGCGTGAACAGCTTCATACATAAACAAAATGCAAAGAATAAAATTAAAATGCTAAGAGAGAATACAGTTCTGTGGAATTTGGAAGGAGGGAAGATGATCTTTTTGGCTGGAAATTCAGGAGGGAAATCATTTGAATTAAGCCTTAAAAAACACATAGCACTTGGCCATGTAGAGTTGAGGAACTGGTCATTTTATGTCAACAGATTCGAGTAATAAAGGCACAGGGAGGCAAATCATAGGCACATATACAGAGAGTAGCTGTCGTTGACTGGAAGAGAGGGTATGTGAAGGTGATACTGAGGGCAACACTAAGGAAAATACAGCAGAGCTTTGAATGTTGAGTTGGAATTTATGCTTCATTTAGAGCAGAAGAGAAGGGGTTATTCTGGTGATGTATGGAAGATTCTTCAGCAAATACTAATGTTTTGGAAAAATAGCTTGAGACTTTAAGTTCTGAGTTAAAATCTAGCTGGAGCAGAAACTACCAATCTGGAGATGAGGGTTGGATTGTGCTAGGTCAGTGATCCCAGCATTGACCCCACCATCTTGTGATGCTGCTCATTTCTCTATTTGAAAAAAAAAATCCATGATAAACTAAAAACTTTGGTCTCAAGAACACCCAGGGGGATTTAAAGAGGAAGAACATGCTGAATAAAGTGTTTGGGAGCCTGCTTTGGAGGAATACCACTTTTCTGCTCCCCTTCACAACAAAACTTCGCTAATTGTCTGTATTTACTATCTCTAATCCTTCAGCTCTCAGTACCTCTTCAGTATGGATCAAGCCCCATTCTGATAGTCTCCACTCAGCTGCCAGAGTGTTCTTTAGACATAGTCTGATTATGACAGTTTTCTGCTCCAAGGATTTAAAAACAATGTAGAATAAACACCAGTTTCTTACCATTGCCTAAAATGTAACATGGTCTGGTTCCTGCCTTCCTCTCCAAGCTTATCTCGGATTTTCCCACTTCTCATTCACTCTACTCTGGTCTCCCAGGCCAGAATTAGAATAAAACACACAGTAGGAGAGATGTAAGCTAACAGAAAAGGAAAATTCTGTATCTTTCTCTATGTACATGTATGTATATAAATACTTTTTTTTTTTTTACTATTGAGAATGATATATAATACATTGATAATTGTGGCTATTTTGGAGGTCGGGGAGAGATTGAGATGGAGAGGGGGAAATTTTTGTTCTGTTCTATCTGTAATGCTTTACCTATTGTATTTGAATCTAATTCATTACCTGTACAGGAAAAACACACTCCTGGGTTTCTGCTTTGCTCTTATATTACTACATGGCACATCTGATCACCAAATGTGTGGGGTGTTTTTTCACACTTCAAGTAAATCTCTGCAACACCAGCTGGGTGTCCTCTAATCCAATTCAATTCAGACACTACCTGGAGTCTGCATCAGATTCCACAAGTTAAGGGTTCAGTCCTGCAAGGCTGACATCACTTCAGACACCAGTCACAAGTGCTAGGTTGTCACCTGGACTTCTTACAAGACAGCTATAAGTAAGGGTTCCCACCACCCCTTCCTTGGGATTAGTAATTTGCTAGAATGGCTAACAGAATGCAGGGAAACACAATTACCAGTTTGTTATAAAGGATATGAATGAACAGCTAGATGGAGGATTATATGGGGCAGTTCCAGGAGGGTCCTGAGCACAGGAGCTTCTGTCCTGGTGAGGCTGGGCTGCACCGTTCTCCTGACATGTAAACGTGCTTCAGCCTCCACGCTCTCTGACCCCTGTACTGTTGGGATTTTTATGGAGGCATCATCATTTAGGCATGATTGTTGACTCAGTCTCTAGCTCCTATCCCCTTCCTGGAGCTGAAAGTTTTAAGCTTCTATTCATGTCTTTGTATTTCTGGTGACCAGCCATGATCCTGAAGCCATTCAGGAGCCCACCAAGGGTCACCTCATTAGAACAAAGACACTTCTCTCACCCAGGAAATTCCAAGGGATTTGGGAACTCTTTTTTAGGAACTGGGGTCAAAGATGATGTTTTATTAGAACAAAAGATGGTCTTAGAGCTCTTTCTAATTAGGAAAATATAAGCGTTTTAGGAGTTCTGTGCAAAAAACCAGGAAGAGGCCAATATATGTATATACTAGTATATATACACTGAGTGGCCAGATTATTATGACCACCTGATGTTTGTAGGCAAATTAGCTGTACACTGCATTATATGGGATATGGAAGCCGAAGGCCTGTTCGAACACCTTTGCTGTCTGCAGTTACCAAGATAAAACGTCTCCAATTCACACAGGAACAAAAGGATTGGATTATCGAGCATTGGAAAAAAGTTATGTGGTCCGATGAATCACGTTTCCAGTTGCATCATGCAGATGGCAGAGTGAGAATTTGGCAGAAACAGCATGAAACATGCACCCCCCATGCATGAGTACAACCCTTCAAGCTGGTGGGGGCAGTGTTATGGCTTGGGGCATGTTTTCTTGGCATGATTTGAACCCTTTAATTCGTGTGGAACTGAAGCAAACTATAACATAAGCTGATTGATATATATTGACATATACAATATATGTGTGTGTGTGTGTGTGTGTGTGTGTGTGTGTGTATCCCACGTTCAAAGGCTGTTAAATCATGTTGTTTACCCATATCTTCAGAAAAAAATCACTTCTACTGTCATAGTAAACAACCTGCTTCCCTATTTATAATGCTCTGGCCCCCTAACAACTTCAATGCGAAATGATAGCTAATTTGCCTACAAACGTCAGGTGGTCATAATTATCTGGCCACTCAGTGTATGTATATTTTCTATTATTTCATACCACCTTAAAAATAAATTCTTATATCCTATGGGAAATTTTTAAGTTAGATTTTTAAAAAGACTTCCTTAGAAGAAATCACTATGCCGGCTATTCTGATGATTTTCAGACACTTTTATCATTAATTAATTAATTAATTAACTTACTTATAAAGGAATCTGGGGCCCAGAATAATGGATTATTTTCTAGGCAGAAAAATCTCATAGACTCAGAAATTCGAATAACCCACTCATCGTTGTAGCAAATTCTAAGAATAGACCCAGAGGGAGCTGTGGCCTCAAGCCTATCAGTAATTCATCTAGTGGTTCATCTGTCTGTCCCATTGGGGCCATGGAGGATTTAAAATGATTAATTTGGTCTCCTAATGACACTAACATCCTTAGATGACTGATACACCATCTCTAAGAGGTATTCATCAAAATAACAATGAGATCATTGTTGGATTAACTTGTATGCAAAATGAGTATTCTGAAGGCAATAACATTTATTTGTATGTGTAGACACTGGAGTTTTAAGAAAAAAGTAAGTCTCCCTCCAATAGAGCCACATTACACATATGCTAAAGAACTAGGACAGTGTTTCAATTTGCACTAACTGTTCTAGAAGAATACAGTTTTTACCAGTACAGAGGTCAGCACCACGTCAAGGTGGATGGTCTCCAGCAGACAGAGTGGCCTAGGGAAGTCCTATAGGGATAGTTGGGGGTGGTGACTCCCCCTTGCAGATTCCTTTCTTTCCTCCCAAATTCCTGGGACTGCAACAAGCACTGGATCCCCAATCTTTATTTATACACACACCCCATGTTCTTTCCAAGAGTAAGGATGTTATGTTTTTATTCCACATGTGTGTGTTTTTCAATGGATTTTTAAAGAAAAGAAAAAGAATGCCACACGAGCCTAAGGTAGATATATAGGTCACAAGGAATTACACTTTTCTGAGTCATATCACAGCAGGCAAGTGATATACTCTGTTGAACCTTTCATGGGCACATTGTAAAAACATCTTACCAGAAAATACGTGTTAACCAAAAGTTAAATATTTTACTTATTATAACTTGTAAATAATGATCTTCCTAATAGAGATTTCCATCTTTATCCAATGTCAATGAGTTCCGAAAGGGCATTTTTATCCTGCAATACCCTGCAAAGGTGAGTCAGCAGAGTATGAAATCACTGAGGATTTAGGTATGACCACAATTGCCTCTGGAACTCAGAGTTAGAAAATGGATTGTCATTTCTGTAACTTTGTAATTTGTGACTGCCTTGTGTATTTTATTGACCTTAAATAATTCTTCTAAGAGAAGACTTATCAAAGCTCAGCAGTCCACTTGCTTGAACCAACGATGTTCAAAGAATCTGATATCACTTGATCAACTTGTACAGCTCCTTACTTGCAAAAAGGCAATTCTGTCAGAGTAGAACCATGATAAGTGACAGCAAATCCAGATTCTCCATTCCTGGCTTTTCTGTGCATCGTGTGACAGAACTTTCTGCAGTATATCTGTGAAAGAAGCTGTAGCATCTAAAAGAATAAAATGTCCACTTTTCTTTCACATGCCTCCTATGGAAAAACAAAGCCATGGCTCAATCTAACGTCCCCGGACTCCCATACTGTGCCCCACACCTGCACTATTGAACTTTGAGAAGAGAGCAAAACGCAATGTGTAATATCACTAAATCTATGTCCTATGCATCTTGAAGGAGACCTTTCCAGCATCTCTGTTTATCTCTTAATACATTTCCTTCCTAATTCCCCAAGATGACCATTTCATATATTCTTTCTTTGAATATTCATGCCCCCACAATGATAAAATTTTTTTAAACTTTAATGAGAAAGCAGAAGCATTCACATAAGGAACCCATCATATAGCTATCACAGAATTTCCCTTCTGATTAAGATGAAAGAAAAGCCTGTCTCTCCCCTCCACTTGCAGTCTTCACCCATTCACTGATTTTTTCCAAACATTTTCTTTCTATAAAGTGGAAACAGACTTTAATGTAACTCATATTACAAACAACAAAGAGCCCTGGCTGGTGTGGCTCCCTTGGGTGGGTGTCATTTGCTGGTTCAATTCCCAGTTAGGGCACATGCCTGGTCTCCTGCTCGATCCCCAATGGGGGGCCTGTGGTAGGCAGCTGATTGATGTTTCTTTCTCACCTCGATATTTCTGTCATTCTATCTCTCCCTCTCCCTTCCTCTCTCTATAAAAATCAATAAAAATATTTTAAAAACACACAGAAAACCAAGTGTTCTTCTTATACTCCTCCAGCTAACACCTAATTTCCTTTCTCCCTTTAGCAATATGGAAGGATTATCTCTATATTTTTATTTTTTTTCTTTGTTGATTAAGGTATTACATATGTGTCCTTTAGGATTATCTCTATTGGTTGTGTCTACTTCTTCACCTTTTATTTTCACTTAGCTAACTTTTATTTTTAGTTTTTTGTTATCACCGCCCACTGAAATGTTCTCGTCAATAATGAACCTCTATTCATTAAAATATCAGTCTGTATCTTACTCAATGTCTCATTATAATTCAATATTATTGACTACTATTTCCTTACTTACATATTGTGCACTCTTGCCTTCTTTGACACAACATTTACCCGACTTTCCTCCTGCCTCATTAACCACTCCTTTTCAATGTTGTCTTTTTAAATTAATTTTTTTTAAACTAAGCTACTTTATTGAGGTGTGATTGACATGGAAAACGCTGTACATGTTTAACAAGTGCAATTCAATGAGTAAATGTACCCATCAGTCAATGTTTCCTTCCACTCTATTATTTTGTGTGTGTGGTAAGTACACCACACAGGATCTACCCTCTTAGCAAATTGTAAGTAGGCAGCACAGTATTGTGAGTTATAGGCACTACGCTTTACAGCAGACCTCCAGAACTGATTTATCTTGCATAACAGAAACTCAGCACCCCTTGATCATCATCCCCTTCTCCCCAACCCCTGGAACCCACCATTCTAATCTCTGCTACTATGGGTTTGACTATTTTATATTCTACATTTAAATGTTAGCATAGAGTATTTGTATTTCTGTGTTTGGCTTACTCCACTTCACACAATGCCCCCGCTAGTCCATCCATGGTGCTGCAAGTGGCAGGATTTCCTTCTTTCAAATGGCTGAATAACATTCCTTTGTATGACTATGCCACATTGCTTTATACATTCATCCGTCAATGGACACTCAGGTTACTTCCACCTCTTGGCTATTGTGAATAACGCTGCACTGAACATGATGAAGTTATCTGTTTTGAAATCCTGATTTTAATTCTTTTTGATTAATACCCAGACATAGAATTGCTGTATTATATAATAGTTCCATTTTTTTAATTGAGAAATGTGCCTCAACATAATCAGGGTCTTATATAACAAGTCCACAACTAATATCATACTCCACACTAGAAAGCTAAATTTATCTAAGATTCAGGACAAGACAAGGATGTCCACTCTTGCCACTTTTCTTCACTATAGTACTGGAAGTCCCAACCAGATCAATTAGGAATAAAAAACATGCAATTCAGAAAAAAAGAAGTAAAAGTGTGTCTGTTTGCAGATGGCATGATCTTTATATAGAAAACTCTAAAGACTCCAGCAAAACCTACTGGAACTAATAAATGAATTCATTAAAATTGTAGAAAAAAATCAATATACAAAATCAGTTGCATTTCTATATATTAACAATAAACTATGTGAAAAATAAATGAAGAAAACAATCCACTTTACAGTAACATAAAAAATAAATAAATAAAATACTTAGAAATATACTTAATCAAAGAAGTGAAATATTTGTACACTCACTGAAAACTATAAAACTTTGAGGAAAGAAATTGAAGAGGACATAAATAAATGTAAAGATATCCCATGTTGATGGACTAGAAGAATTCATATTGGTAAAATGTTTATACTACCCAAAGTGATCTCCCGATTCAGTGCAATCCATATTAAAATAGCAATGGCATTTTTCACAGGAATAGAAAAAAATTATAAAATTCATAAAGAACCACAAAAGATTTTGAATAGCCAAAGTAATCTTGAGCAAGAAGAATAAAACTGGGGGCATCTCACTTCCTGATTTCTAATTAGATCACAGAGTTAATATTTTAAAACTTTTATTTAACAAAAATCTCACCGTATGTCAAGCATTATTATTTTTTTATAGATACTAAATTATGTTCTCAACAAACTAATAAAGTAGGTATTATTACTATTCCCATTTTATAAATGATGAAACTGAGACAAATTATGAATTTTTTGAGAAGAATCACTAGACATGGAACATATAGGGCTTAACAATGTAATATTTGTGTTCCTAGTAACTACTAAGGTGCCTGCTTTATAGAAGAACTCTCCATGATCTCTTCAAAGTTAGCATCACTGCCAGGTTATTCACAAGGCTTCTGACTATCTGAATTTATCTCTATATTTAGTAGTGATTTAAATCTCAGCCTCATGCGCACTCTCTCTCTCTCTCTCTCTCTCTCTCTCTTTCTCTCTCTCTCTCTCTCACACACACACACACACACACACACACACACACACACACACACATTCACACACCGGTTCCCTCTTTTTTCTTACCTTCTCCCCTTTCCTTCTAACAGGGGTGGGCAAACTTTTTGGCTTGGGGGCCACAATGGGTTCTTAAACTGGACCGGAGGGCTGGAACAAAAGCATGGATGGAGTGTTTGTGTGAACTAATATAAATTCAAAGTAAACATCATTACATAAAAGGGTACGGTCTTTTTTTTTTTTTTTTAGTTTTATTCATTTCAAACGGGCCGGATCCAGCCCACGGGCTGTAGTTTGCCCACGGCTCTAGCACGTTTCATCAACAGTTAATGATTAGTCAAAGATAAATTTATAGGTATACTGGAATTGCTTAAATCAAATGTTTCCAGAACTGACATGTATACTTTTTAAACTAGAGAACACTACCTTCATGTTACATGTCTGGAAACAGAGGTTTGTGTGTCATGCTAGCATGGCCAAGGGTAAACCTGAGGGAGGGCAGTGAAGAATTTAGAAAAGACAGACCAAGAGAATACAGCTGGGGCTCAGAGGATTTCCATGCCTGGATGAGGACACAGAAAGAACCCGCCTGTAAGCTGAGGCTTTATTTTATAGTCAGAGACAAACAAGGTTGTGGTCACCATAGTGACAATGTTCTTGTGAGTTTCTCTTGTTTTGGCAGCACTTGCTGCACCTCCCACAGCCCTTTAGCTACCTAGGAAGGATCTAGGGATCATCATAAGGTCAAGCTTAATTACGCTAAGAGGGCTGTGCCCTCCAAGCTGGGACTTTTTTTTGGCTTCTCCTCA
>NW_006300205.1:286965-294591 GCF_000327345.1 Myotis davidii | reverse complement strand
GAAAGTAAATAATGCAGAAATATGTATTGAGTTTTTTATGAATGCCTAAGTACTATCTCCTAAATTGAATAACTTCATGTGCCATAACATGGTCATATAAAATGTTAACAGTTACAAAATCACATCTTTAAGAGTAGATTTGATTTGGAGCACTTTTCCTCACCCCAGCTTTTCAGGTGTTAGTTGGAAGGAAGCAATCCCCACTTTCATCAATGTGACTCTTGTAGCCATTGGCTGTATATTCTATCCCCTCGTGTAAGCCTTCCAGGTTGACTAAGAAAGTATGGTTCAGATCAGACCGTCAAACCTCAGAGGGAAGGTAGGGGAGGGTGGGGGTAAGGGAGAGAGATCAACCAAAGGACTTGTATGCAAGCATATAGGCCTAACCAATGGACACAGACAACGGGGGGGTGAGGGCATGAGTGGAGGGGTAATGGGGGGGATAAGGACACATAAGTAATACCTTAATAAGTGAAGAAATTAAAAGTAAAAAATAGAGAAGATTCTTCGTGGCCTAGAACGGTATGTCACTTTATTGCACGAATATACAGCTTTATGGAACAGATTTTTACAATAATTCTATCATTGTTTTACATTGGAAAAAATATATACTGAAAATTAAATTTTAAAAAACACTGGTAGACTGAATCGGTTAAAATATTAAACCACCAATCTTTGTTCAGTGCTTTTGCATTACAGAGTTTTGGGATGTGTACAGGGTATCCCCCCAAAATGTATACACACTTTGAATAATTATTAATTTCAGTGGGTTAAGTCTGAAAAGAAAGAAATATCCATTGAGCTACTAGTTGTTAAAGTATGTATACACTTTTGGGGGGACACCTTATATTATCTCATTTGATGCTCACTGCAGCCTGTATGAGGTATCTAAGGCATGGGAGTGTAACATACCCATATATAAAATAGAAAACTAAGACTCAGGTTAAGCAAATTTCTGTAAATCACAAACATAAAGAAATATCCCCAGGCTGCAAAATAACTTATCTGCACCCTAATTTGGTGAAAAGGCATCCTGCTTTATTTAACTACTAGTGTCATGGTTCATGAAATTTATGCACGGGGGGGGGGTGTCCCTCAGCCTGGCCTGCATCCTCTCCAATCTGGGACATCCCTCTCGCAATCCTGGACCACTGGCTCCTAACCACTCACCTGCCTGCCTGCCTGGTTGCCCCTAACCACTCTGCCTGCTGGCCTGCTCACCCCCAACTGCCCTCCCCTCCTGGTCTAATCACCCCTAACTGCCTCTGCCTTGGCCCTGCCACCATGGCTTTGTCCATAAGGACATCCGGAAGGTCTCCCAGTCTAATTAGCATATTACACTTTTATTAGTTATAGATGTGTAGAATTCTATGCTAATTTCTGGAGATTCTTATTTGAATAAATTATAAAATAAGTAAAATAGTGGCTTTGGTTTTTGGGTTATATAAAGACAAACTGACTTTCTCCTTTGAATACATTAAGAGATTTTACTACTCTTCTTTTGGGGGAGTGCAAGAGCAGAACAAATATTTTGAAATTATCGTAAATAATTTTTCTGGATACATCTAATATTTCTACTTTCTTAGCTTGGAGTATTTTTAAAAAACCATATCCTTTTAGGTGTTTGAATTACATGATTCTCTGCCCATTGTGCAATTGAGGAAATGTCTGTCTTTCCTCCTCTTCATCTCTTTCCAACTGTACTCTCCTTGTATGCCAAGAACAAGAGCTCCAGGGGTTCACTCAGTTCTGGTGCCTCTTGCTTCCTGGGAGAAAAATGAAAAGGAAATGTGATTAGTTCTCCTGCAGAGCAGCCTTCTCTGCTCTGTGGTTGCCACAGTACTGGTGTCCCATGGAAAATAAGAGTCCGTGGCCAGATGCACGGATTCTCCTGTTGGAAGCCTGTTGACGGCTTTAGCAGATGGATGCTTCTGGTGGCCGGGAAGGAAGGCAGATTCTGCCCTCTGTGCCTGACGGTCATAGTCTGGCATTTTCTCAGGGTGCAAACCTGAGAGAGCAAGACCTTTCTACAGTGGCTGTTTGATGACTCGTGCTCACACACACACACACACACACACACACACACAGGAACACACTCTCACATACACTCATGCACACACATACACACACACCTCCACTTACACTTGTCCTTAGGGGTGCACCAGGGTGACTTAGCACAGCCTGTCTTTATCACCTTAATATTCAGGCCTTTTGAGAGTTGAAATTTAGTTTCTTAGACACAACACCTGCTCTGTTTCCTGACACAGATGAATAATATTTCTTCCAAGTAAAAGCCCTAACTGGTAGTGTTTATAGAATATTTTATAGTTTATGAAGTATATTCAAGTTAATTATTTTATTTAAAAACACAATAGTGTTGTTTTATTTTTATAAATTAAAATAAAAACAAAGCCCAAGGACACACCATTTTTTAAAAATATATTTTTATTGATTTCAGAGAGGGAAAGAGAGGGAGAGATGGAAACATTAATGATGAGAATCATTAATTGGACGCCTCCCACACATAAAAAAAAAATATTCTTATTGATTTCAGAGAGGAAGGGAGAGGGAGACATAGAAACATCAATGATGAGAGAAAATCATTGATTGGCTGCCCCACACTGTGGATGCCACACATTGAGGATTGAGGCTGCAACCTGGGCATGTGCCCTGACCTGGAATCGAACGATAACATCCTGGCTCATAGGTCGACACTCAACCACTGATCCATGCCAGCCTGGCAAGGACATACCATTTTATATGACAAACCTCTCTTTCTTTCTGGTTCTTACATATACCCCAATTCAGGGTGCTTTATTTTAAAGTATTACAAACTAGAGGCCCAGCGTACAAAATCACGTGAGACCCAGAGAGACCCGCCACACCACAAGACCCATCAATGCACCAGTGACCAGTCATTTGGTCATTACAGTGTTACGGCGTTATGGCCACTAGCCTTTTATAATATAGATTATTGTAACATAAGAATTAGTCAGATACGAAAATATAAAAACAATAATGTAACTAGTATTCATTCACACATCATTCAGTTTAAGAAATAGAATATTGTAAATAGATTTGAACCATGTGTATAGCTCTCCTTATCCATTTTTATTTTTATTTTCCTGGTAAGTAATCACTATTCTGTATCTGGTGTTTATTATTTTCTCATTTTTAAAATTTTACTAGATATGTATGGATTTCTAACCAATGTCTAGCGCATGTTCTGACAAGTTCCATAGTTTTTTTGTCTCAGTTTGTCATTTATAAAATGGAAATAATAATATCTACTTTATTAGGTTGTCAAGAGCATAAGTGATAAAAAGTGTTTAACTTACAATGAGGTTTTGTTTAAAATGTTTTAAAGTACTCATGTATTTTTCTACTTCTTATTTTTTTCACTACACTATAGGTTTGAGATTCACCCATCTTGATACATGTAATCCTAGTTAATTCATTTCCTCCACTTTCTAGTAGGCCACTTTTTATTACAATTACATTAGGATTTATATACTTTTTCTCTTTTAAAATAATGCTGCTATAAACATTCTTATACATGTCACCATGGAAGAGAGCCTCTAAGAAATTTATAGAAGGATTTAATTGCCCAGTCAAGGATATGTACATTTTGAACCTCAGTTGTAGAAATTCTTCATATATTTGATTATAATTTTTTATATTCAAACTAGAGGCCCAATGCATGAAATTCTTGCAAGAGTAGGCCTTCCTTCCCCCAGCTACCAGCACCAGCTTCCCTCTGGCACCTGGGACCTGGGCTTCCCTCGCAGCTCTGGCTTTGTCCGGAAAGTTGTCCAGAAGGATGTCTGGTCTAATTAGCATATTATGCTTTTATTATTATAGATTGGCTAATTATATCTTCTTACATCTTTTTTTCACCCTCTTATGGTTACTTTCTTATAAGTTTTATATTTAATGTAGTAATATTTAACATTTTCTGCCTTTATGAGATGTTTTTGTGGGGTTTAAATGAAGACATTTTTTTCCTATCCTGAGGTCATATAGTTTCTTAAATATTCCTCTAAAATTTTTTGAATTTTAATTTTTATAGATCTCTAATTTATTTGTTTTTTAAGGAATGATGAGATAGAAATCCAGTTTTATTTTTTCATGTCTGTATATATAAAACCGTACTATGCAAATAGATTGAATGGTGGAACAACCGAACAACCAGTTGCTATGACGTGTGCTGAACATGGTGGGAATCAGCCACAGCAGGATGGTGGAGCAGGGGTGCCAGACAAAGGCTGGGTGCCGGACGCTGTCATTGGGGCAGCCTCTGGTGATTACTGAAAATTATTTGTTCCTGTGCACCATGGTCCCGCAGGCACTCGCACCTACTGCCGGCGCCCACACCTGCTGCTGGTGCTGGCGCCACTCGCACCCACTGCTGGCGCCTGGCACCATCCCTGATCGCTCACCACTGTCAGCAGGTGTGAGGGGTGGCTGCCAGCCCTGATCACCCCTCAGGGCTTCTCCACCTCCCCATGCTGCTGAGGAGCGATTGGGCCTGGCAGCTGCCTCTCATACCTGCTGCCAGTAATGGCCCTGCTCACACCCACTGCCGGTGCCAGCCCCACTGACACCCACAGCTGGTGCCAGAGCTGCTGCTCGAACCTGCTGTCAGCGCTGGAGCTGCCGCTCACACCCACTGCTGGTGCCCAGCACTGGTCCTGATCGCTCAGCGCTGTAGCAGGTGTGAGTGGCGGCTGCTGGCCCCGATTGCCCCTGAGGGCTTCTCCACCTCCCCCTGCTCCTGAGGGGTGATCAGGGCAGAAGTCACTGTTCACACCTGCTGAAGGCACCAGCAATGGGTGCAAGCGGGGCTGGCAGACAGGGGACCAGGAGCAGTGGTGGGAGGGCCAGGTGGGGGCATAGAGGATGAGCCGAGACTCGCCCCTATGCCCACCGCAGCCTCACAGCCCACAGTTCCTTTCAAGGTGCATGAATTCGTGCATTGGGCCCAAGTGTGTATATAATTATCTCAGTATAATTTATTCGATTTTCCTTTCCTTATGCCACTTCTGTCTTGTATCTAGTAGATAGGTAGGTAAGTAGATAGATAGATAGATAGATAGATAATAAGATAGATTTAGCATAGCATCAACTGGAGTTTTTCTCTTCTGTCCCATTGTTATATTTGTCTCTAAACCAAATCCACAGTCTTACTTGCTTTATCTATGTATTAAGTATCACATAAAGTAATATTTATGATAATTTTATTTTTATATTTTCAGCTCTGTCTTCTTTCATAAAAATTTAAGGATCTTCTCAAATTTGATGAAAAACTCTATGAACATTTTTATTTTCATACTATTTTCATCATTCTAAACTGCCCTTCCTGTAAAATAAAACTTTATTTTATCTATTTTTTTCTCAGATTTATGAGTATATGATTTTGTCTCATCAAGGAGGTCCATTTTGGATCTGGATTTATGTATGTGTTTTTAATGTATTCGTTAAGTGGTAAGGCTGATAACTACCCTAAAGCACATGGTATAGGTTTCAGAATTCATCTAACTAAAAATGACCACACCTGTCCTAGATGATTTGACTCAGTGGATAGAGAATCAGCCTGTGGCCCTAGCCCGTTTGGCTCAGTGGATAGAGCATCGGCCTGAGGATCTAAGGGTTCTGGGTTCAATTCTGGTCATGGGCACGCAGGCTCCCCCTCAGGCCCAAAACCTGGTCAGGGCTCATGCAGGAGGCAACCAATCAATGTGTTTCTCTCACATCGATGTTTCTCTGTCTTTTCCCCTCTCAGAGAGAACTTGTGGACTGAAGGACTGAAGGATCCCAGTTCTATTTTGGTCAAGGTCACATGTCCAGGTTTCAGGATCAGATCCCCAATAGGAGGCGCACAGGAAGCAGGCAATGAATGATTTTCTCTCATCATTGATGTTTCTCTCTCTCTCCTTCACCCTTCCTCTCTGAAATCAATAAGAAATATATTTTAAAAAATAAAATAAAATAAAAGTGACCACTCCCTTCAGTACTTTAGAATTACTGAAAAACCAAGGACATTATTTTACTTAAATGATGCCAGGAGACTTTGCTGGTGAGTTACACATTAGGGATTGTTATCCTTTTATATCATTGGCTCTTCCGTTGCTACAATGACACATGGTAGACACAGTTGAAAGAACTCTGACCTTGCAATCTCTGGCCTCTACTTCTGGCTCAGACTTTGCAACTTCTGGTTGGTGGGGAATCATTTATTTGAGCTTGGGTTTTCCCATCTGTAAATGAAAATAATAATACACAGCTTGCCATTTATTTTAGTAAAAATAAATGAGATAATAAATGTGAAATAATCTAGCACACTATCCGCTGTTATAGATGTTTAACAAAAATTATTTCCTTCCACTTCAGAGGAACAAATTTCAAGGATATCTTACCCAAAACTTTGTAAAGTAGCAAAAAAGAAACATTGTTTGCAGGTGATTTAACTAATTGTTAAAGTAATGACAGTAATGGCTTGATTAAATTTTAATGGCTAAAGGAGTATGATTTATTTCATATTCTGTAAAAATTGTAAGTGACTTATGTCTGGCTTTGGAACAAGATTCCTTTCTTAGAAATTTAGCTTTACTATTTACCAGCTATGTGATCTGGAGAAGTCAGTTTTTGTATTGGTGATAATGCCTATGGAGATAATGCCTTTAAGGTCTTTATAAAAGTTAGAGATAGTAGATTCAAACTTCACACTGCACCGCCTGCTCCAGAGTAAGTGCTTAATAATTAGTAGCTGCTAATTTTAGCACTTAATAGGACTGAACTTTCAAATGCCTTGGCATACTGAGAGAAGGAACTTCTAAAGGTCTCTCTTCTTACTTGAGAACAATGTCATTGAGATTTGTCAATAAACAATAAATCATTTTCCTCTCTTTAATAATGTGATTCTTAATACCTGGAATTTTCACAGTAACTTTCACAATCATCACTCAATGTGTGCACATAGGTAAGTGGGATAAAGGAAGATTGATGTTAGTTTATCCCAATTATTATTGCCAGATGTATATGCAAATCATAGTCCCATCAGGATGCATTCAAATATTAGTAAAGAAATCAGTGATCAAATACTTTCAAGTCTAGGACTACAATGGCAGAGAAGGAAAGAGAAGAGATTCTAGACCTCCTGAGTGTTAAATTGGAGAATTGTGATTGACAAGGCACTGTCCAAAGACATGAACACATTTTTATATCTTTTCAATAAAAATGCAAAGATATTTTAAAATCTGCCATGGGTTTTCCCTTTTTGACAAAGCAGGGGACAGACACGCTTACGTGCGAAGGGACAGGCGAACGGGAGGCTTTCTTCCCGGTGTCGATTCCCTACTTACACCTAAGGGACGCCCCTCCCTGATCTACAGCATCTTTTCCAGAGTGACAGCACCTCTCCTTTTGGCTCAGCTCTTCCTCCATCTCCTCCGCCTCCCTTGCCGCCATGTGGGGACGGCTCCCTGCCCACGTCTGTCTGTCTGCCCGGGGATGGGGCTTGGAAGTCATTTCAGCTGGTGGAGCCCCATTTCTCAGCCTTTTGAAATGACCTGACCCACACACACCTGTGACTGCAATGGTGGCTCTGCCCCTGAGTGAGTGGGAAGT
>NW_006300205.1:268152-286490 GCF_000327345.1 Myotis davidii | reverse complement strand
TCAAATCTTTGGTCATTCTCTGTCCTCTGTGGGGGTGTGAGGGTAGGAAGGGTGTGTGTGTGTGTGTGTGTGTAAGTCTGTGCAGCACACCAGCGCTGATTATCCTATTACATGGGCGTTGCTGTGCTGGCTACAGTCCTTACACACTTTCTCTTTTTCCTCACTCTGTTGAGAAGATTTTTGTCCAGATCATTGACTCCATTGGTTGTGGCAGCCTCCCGCTCCCCATCTGCAAGAAGGGAGACACTGTTTGTCTTTCTTGAGAAATTTTGTGGTTTAGGTGGGAAAGGTCTGGCTCCCTGCAGGGCCCTGAGAGGAAGATCCAAGAAAGAAAATAAACCCACATTTGTGGCATTTCCTGGCTGCCCGCGCATTTCTCTGCAGCTGACATTGATAAAATTTCATCAAAGGCGTTGGTCCATCAGCCCTACTGATTATTAAAGCATCTTTTATTGTGGGAGTTACATTAGCATTTAAGATACTGGTCTCTTTTTTTCTGCATAGAACGTGGCATACATTATCTCCGTGTTTTTTTTTTTTTTGTATTATCACATTCCTGAACACTAAATACAACTCCTAAAGCATACGAAAAGGAATTTTAAAATGTAGTATGACAGGTAAGGAAGTGTTCTTAAACAATGGAAGGACACATCCCAGTCTTTTAAAGAATGACTCAGCATTATAGATTTCATTTTCCTTACATTATTTTTTAATTTTTATTTTTTTCAGTTTTATGAAATAGAATTAACATATAGCACTGTATAAGTTCAAGTGTATGACATAAGGATTTGACTTACGTACACTGTGAAATGATTACCAAATAAGTTTGGTTAACATCTATCACCTCATACAGATACAAAAAGAAAAAGAAAAACAATGTTTTTCTGTCGTGTGATGGGAGCTCTTAGGTATTACTCTCTTAACATCTTTCATATATACTGTACAATTTTCAAATATACTGCATGGTTAAATATAGTCATCATGTTGAATGTTACATCCTTTATTCACTTTATAACCAGTACTTATTCACTTTATAACTAGATGTTTGTACCTTTTTATTACTTTAATCCAGTTCTCCTACCTCTGATCATTGTAACCCTGATTTCTTCTTCTATGAGTGGTTTTGTTGTAGTTGTTTTTTTATTTAGATTCTACATATCAGTGAAATCATCCAGTTTTTGTTTTTTTTCTGACTTATTTCACTTAGTATAATTCCCATTAAGATTTATCCATGTTGGTGCAAAAGGTAGGATTTCCTTTTTTTTGGCTGAATAATCATTATATATATAGATATTATTTTCCTTATCCATTCATCAGTGGATACTTAAGTTGTTTCCATGTCTTGGCTAATGTAAATAATGCTGCTGTGAACATGGGGGTGCAGATATCTCTTGGACATAGAATTTTTGTTTCAGATATATTTCCAAAAGTGGAATTTCTGGATCATATGATAGTCCTATTTTTTAATTTTTTGAGAAAACTTCGTGCTGTTTTCTATAGTGGCTGTGCTAGTTCACAATCCTGCCAACAGTGCACAAGGGTTTCCCTTCCTCCACATCCCAGCCAGCATTTGCTGTTTCTTGTTTTATGAAGACAGCCATTCAAACAGGTGTAAAATGATACCTAGTGTGGATTTGCTTTGGATTTGCCTAATGATCAGAGCGTTAAGCACCTTTTCATATACCAGCTGGTCATTTGTGTAGCTTCCTTGGGAAAATGTCTACTCAGGTCCTTTGCCTATTTTTCAATAGGATTATTTGTTCTTGTTTTTTTGTTTGTTTGTTTCTTGTTTGTTTGTTTTTGTGTGTGTTGCGGGGGGGTTGCTATTGAGTTATACGAGTTCTTTATAAATTTTGGGGATTAACCCCTTAACAGATATATGCTTTGCAAATATTTTTCCCATTGCATTGGTTGTTTTTCACTCCGTTTATGGTTTTCTTTGCTGTGCAGAACATTTTTAGTGTTATGGAGTCCCACTTGCTTGTTTTTGTTATGAGGCTTGTACTTTAGGTGTCATCCAAAAAGTTATTGCCAAGACCCATGTCAAGGAGCCTTTTTTCCTATGTTTTCTTCTAGGACCCCTAACCCTAACCTTACCCTAACCCTAATCCTACATTTAAGTCTTTAATCCATTTTGAGTACATTTTAGTGGATAATATATAGGTAGGCATCTAGTTTCATTTTTTTACATATGAAGCGCCAATGATCCCAACGTCATTTACTGAAGAGACTGCCCAGTAAGTAGTCTTGGCTCCCTTGCCAAATGTTAGTTGCCTATATATGCATGAGTTTATTTCTGGGCTCTTGATTCTGTTTCATTGCTCTATGTATCTGTTTTTATGCCATACCATATTATTGTGATTATTGTAGCTTTTGATATTGCTTGAAATCAGGAAGTGCAATGCCTCCCACTTTGTTCTTTCTCAGGATTGCTTTGAGTATTTGGGGGTCTTTTGTGGCTTCTTATAAACTTTAGGATTTTTGTTTTACTTCTGTGAAAGAACAAACCTTAAAAACAGCCACGAGTAAAAGACACCAGCAGAGCCACACTCCAAGAAATGTTGAAGTCTTTCAGGAAGTAGGAAAATTATACCAGATAGAAATATAAATTCACACCAAAGAATAAAATGTCAGTTTTATGGGAAATGAGTAAGAGTGTCTCTGCTCATAAGAGAGTCAAACTCATTAGGAAGTAAAAAGCTAGGGGGAGCAATTTATTATTCAGCAAAGTCAGCCTAATTAAAGTATCATTAAATTAATATATTAAAATAATGTATTTTTATCTTAATCAGTGATCTAAAAGGTCTTTAGTGAAATTAGAATATGCTTTACTTCTCTTTCTTCTCAGGACTTTACTTCACAACAATCTCTCAAAAGTCTTTTAGATTCTGGGGCTTACTTCCATATGTCAAAATAATGCGCTTACACTGCCATTCCTCCGTTCTCATTGTTAATTGTCATCTATTTCACCCTTCTCTATTTCTCACATTTTTATTGAAATAGTTCTTGTTGGTGGTCACTATGCATATTTTTATTGCAAACCCACTAGAATCCTTCTTCTAAGTTTTAGTTGAACATCTTGTGTTTTTCCTAGAATTGTTGATTGCCTGTTTCTTCATTTCCTTAATTTTCTATTACCCTACTTTCCCCACATGCACTATGTTACCTCGTTGACAACCATCAATATTATCTCCTCAGGCTCCGGCCAGGGCTGGATTCTCTGGATCCCTGCTTTATTGTTCTTACTGAGACTTGTGTTGACAACCATTCCAGCAGTTCCTTTCATTGTCTTCATATACTGCCTGGATCCTGTCGCTTTTGGCGTTTGACTCTGTTTCTATGGAGATCAGTAGCTTTCTGAGAAAGTCTTCATTGGACACATTTTAGTCTGTTTTAGGAGGGGGATAGCATATTCATACCACCAACACACACTATGTTCAGAAATGTCTTTGTCCATAGTAACTTTTTATAAAGGTTTTCAAGTGTTTATTTTTTCACAAATTTCTTTGTTCTTCTCTCTGGAATTCTTTTAACTTGAAGTTGAACTTCCAAGGTTAATGTCTAAATTTTTTTAATCTGTTCTTTTTTTTTCTTGTCTGTTCTGACTTCTGAGAGCTTTTTTGAACTATGTTCCTCAATACTTTAATTGAATTATTTTATTACAGCTACCAGATTTTTAATATATAACAGTTATTACTTATTCTCTCATAGTTACATTTTATTTTTTATAAAATATGGCTTCTTGTCTCTCTAAAGAATTTATATTTATAGTTTTCTTTTGTGCCTCCTGACTTTTCCATATATTGGCTATGGTTCATTCGGGTTGTTTGTGTCTGTCTTTCGTAGTAGCTGTTTGTTTTTCTATGGGTGCATGTGTGAGAATGAGGCGCTGGGCAGATGGCTGAAAGCTCTTTGCACTTGGATGGGTTTTGATAACAGGTGGGTTTTATTGTAGGGTGATATGGTGATAAGAATGAATTTTCACTAATGTGTGCATGTGTGTGTGTATGTGTGTGTGTGTGTCTGAAAGGGGTGCAAATGTCACTTTCTGGAAATCTCATCTCTGAGGCTCTACACTGTGCCCAGAGGAGAAGCCTCCAGTTCTCCTAACTGAGGGGCATATCCTGCTTGTGTGGTTCTGGGAGCAGAGCAGCATAGGGTCTGATAGTTCAGTGGTTCATATCTAGAGTTTTACTTAACTTTGATGGTTTTATCTCATTCGCATCACTTGCCTGATGTTTAGCTTCATGGCCTCTCAGATTCAATTTCTCATGAGGATAAACCTTGGGGCTCCTTCCTGAGGCAGTGACAGCTTGATGGTGAACGGGACCTGGGGGGCCCAACACTGTGTGTGTGTATCTACGATTATTTGTGGCCCTTGCCACCCGGTGCCTCGCAGTTTAGATACTGTCAGGGGTTCTTGTGACACGAATAAGTTACTTCTGATAGTAACTGCTCACTTTGGGTTCTTTCCTGTTGTGTCTTTCATTCTGGAGGGTTTTTATATTTTAATATTTTATTATAACTTTGGTAGAGTCACAAAAGGGCGAAGAGATACATGTTTTTGATCAATTGCATCAAGTTTAAATATGAGTTCTGTGTTGCATTTTGAAGTCCTTGGGTAATTAAGGAGTGGAGAGATTAAAACAAAACAACACTCTCTACCACAAATGAAAAAAAAAAAACACACAAACAAAAGACCACTTTACCAGCTTGTGATGAAAATCCAGAAGCAGGGAAATCATCCCAACTATTGCAGAAATCATGAAAATATGAACTAAGACAGTAACAGGACCGAATAGAAGAGTGTTAATGGGAGAGGGATTTAGGAGGTGGTTTCAACCAGACTTAGTGACTGGTTGAACATGAGTATGAATGTAATAAAAATTCAAGGATGTTTCTAAGGTTTTTGACTTCATGACTGGGTGGAAGCCGCCACCATCTTTTAAAGAGAACACAGGAGGAAGATTGCCAAAGGAATAGATCAGCTCTATTTTAAATTTACTAAATTTGAGATGCCTGAGGCTCACCCAAGTAGAGGAGCTCTAGATAGAAACTTGGCTCTTGAAGTTTGAAGGGCAGGGACTGTAATGTCTGCTAGTCGTCCCCAATGCCATGGTTGTGATGAGCTGAGATAATTATATTTTGTTAGTATAGCAATATTTCTAGAGCTCTTGACTCATTCAGCAGCAGATTTAAGAAATACAGTAATTCCATTTTAGAAACATCTGCCTTTATTTGAAATGAGAAAGAATTATAAAACCTCTGAGACTCATGTTTATAGAAATAAGGGATGATATATATGGATCAGAATCTGAAGCTTAGAGTTTAGGTTTGTCAGTGCAAGATTTCCATTCTCATAAAAATAAAGCATTACTGGATCTCAAGTCATCTTGAAGAGAATAAATATTAAAACGAAATATTTCAGTGACCAACCAAACTCCTCTCAACCTTAAGAAAGCACACTAAATGAAAATGTTTTCAGGTTTGCTATGAAAAAGTGGTTCAGATTTGGGAGTTTACACAGAATGACTTGAGGTGAACTTGCTCAGAATAAAAAGTAGCATATAATCATTATTTCACAGACATACTTGTTCTTATTTTCTTTAGATTCAGCAGAAAAAAGATCAACCATTCTTTCTTCAAACAAAATTAATTCTTTACTTTCTGTTCCATGTACTGTCTCTTCATATCATTTTACCCACAAAATGTCTTTCTCCAGTCATTATTCTCTTCCATTCCTCCTCTGAAAAGTCTTTTAATCGATAGCTACCATATGACTCAGGCTTAAACTGGCTGAGATATTAAATCAGCCTGTGCTTAATGGCAACTGGACAATAGTGAAAGTTGAATGAAGTGTGATACTGGCAGTTGGTAGTCTGACAAGATAGAAAGAGAATTTTCCTTTTTTTTTTTTTTAGTTTTTAGACTAAGCTTCACATTGCAAAATACTGGCTCAGGAAGTACTCTTGCTCATGTATGTTTTCCTACTGTGTTTTGTGTGTTATTATGTGTGTGTGTGTAATGAAAGCTGCGTTTGAAATGAAGTTGCATTCCTAGAAACATAAATTCTCCAAATTAGTTTGTTATATAGGTTAGTATGCAATAGGCATCATCTGACCATGTAGAAATTAAATATATATTTGTGCAGAGCAATGTCAGAAAATTAGAAAGCACATTATTATAACATCTATTTTAATTTATATAAAAAAGTTTGACTGATAAACTTGACAGTTTTTTAAATTTCAAACCTCAATTCCATATTGCAATTAGATGCCTGATCCATTGTCTGAATTTTTACACAAATAATTAAATAGAATAAAGCTGAGGATAAGAGCTACCCAGGTAACAAGGGGGTAAAAGGGCTATAACAAGAACAGGCATATTTATATGTTAAACAGTGATTTAAATATATCAATTTTAATAATTCTAAAATGGTAGCTTAATGTAGTTTCGGACACGCATACAGTCTTTTTATGTATTGTTTGATATACACAAGTGTGTACCAGGCACTGAGTTAGAATGCAGAGTCTGCTATAAAGATGACCACCTGGTTTCTATTTTTGAAGGAGCTGCCCTTGTAAGAGAGGCAGTGAAATAAGGCAGTCCTTAAAATCTATGTTTTTAATTGAACTTTTGAAACCCAGCTGAAAACAGGAGCAGAATTGGCTTCAATAGCACTACCTTTTTTTCTATGGAATGAGAACTGAGCTGTTAGTTTAGAAGGAATTAATGTGATGTATAACACTTAAAGGAAGTAGAGTCTTTGGTTAAGCTTTTATATTAAACAAGAGGCCCAGTGCACAAAATTCATGCACAGGGGTGGGAGTGGGGGCCGCAGCCTGGCCTGCACACTCTGCCATCCGGGACCCCTACATCTTTTTCTTATCTAGCTAACCTCTTCACATTTTAAAAAAATTAACTGAAATACCACCTGTTCTAGGCAATCCTCTTTGAACAAATCTCTTTACAATGTGTATTAAGTATTTTCATAGTATACCATTCTTTTTCTTTATCAGCGACTTAGAGTGGATGCAATGTGCTTCTCATTCTTGCATCTGAATTTTTTCTTGTTGCTCTTATAATAACGAAGCTTATCCAATTTACATTTGCCCTTCAAGGGCTTATATTTGGTTCAGTTTCTAGTTGGCTCCCTGCTTTTTTTTTTTAAGCAATAAATTCGGGTTGCAATAGTAAACCTCACTTGTAATCAAGCCTGTAGGTCTCCCTATCTGAATATTTCTATAATACCTATCACTTTAGCATACCAGAGATTGTGTTCATTTATAGAAAATAACAATAAATGTCACCTGATCATTTGATCTTCTAGTAATATTTTATAGCAAGATGTATTATTCTAGTAATTTAGCTATACTGCGCTTTTATCATCCACTCGCTCTAATAAGATTCTGAATTTTTTAAGGGCAGAGATCATGACTTGAGCTTGTGTTTCTCTGTCATGGTGCCTATATAAACACTCAAATGCCATCCAGTCCAAATGACTGTGATGAGAGAGGCCCACCGTGGCTGGAGACCTCTGGTTTTTATTTAAGGAGCCTCACTTGTTCTGTGCCTTCACAGAGGGGTGAGTAGGGGCTGAGGGGATTGGGGAAACCCAGACAGAATTCTCCTCCTGCAAGATTTTTCTAAGCTGGCGCCCAGGACTGCCGGGCAGCTTCTTCGCCCAGGACCACCGAGCATTTGTCCAATTAAAACCTGGACACACAGCAATAACAAAGGCACTGGTCTCCTACTGCTAATGTGTGGGGATCAAACCCCAGCCTGCAGGAACTCACCCCCGCAGTCAGGACCGGCCTGATGGGTGGACCTGGGCTGGTGCTCCTAACTCTGGGGAAAGGGAGACTTCCCATGACCTGGAAAACTATTACCCAAAAAATCAGAGAAGCACAGAGGATGATTCAAAAAACATGGAAGATAACCCTGGTGATTCCTTCAATCTCTGGTGTAAAAACAAACCAAAACAAAACCCTGAACTCGTACACACATGTGCGGAAAAATGTTGCTCAAGGGGAAAGCGATTCACACCCAGGCCGGAGGGCTGTGGGCTAGAGGCCCCGGACTCCGCACCATGTGCCTGAACAGGTCCATAGTGCAGGCTGGTCAACGGAGCAGCTTCTTCGCCCAGGACCTCTGGCGGCTTGGCCTCTTCACCCTGGGACCGCAGGGCGGCTTGGCTTGGCTTGGCTTGGCCTCTTTGTGGCCACTGGGACTCCCGCCATGCCCCCTCCCACCCCTTAGAGCAGCAGGCCCCACTCCCCCTGCTGTGGGGGTCCCCATTTTGTTACTGTGTGATGGTCAATTTGCATATTCTTTATTATATAGGATTATTATAAAGGATAGCATTTTCCCTGTTACTTTGGGATGGTTTTGCCCTCCACTTTTAATGAAACATGAGAATAGATTAGATCATCTATAAAGGTCTCTATTTTCATTCTAAGGTTACATTAAAAAGGCAGAAGCATCCTTTAAAATGAAACTTTCCATTAGAAGATTTGGGTATTGAGAGGATTGAAATTTTAATCTTTTTTCACTAAAAGTTACCAAAAACTGGTCAGAGCAAAGAAGATCATGATGGTTTCTATGACTTTGATACCACACACTGTAAAAGAGGAAAATGCATACTTCAGAGAAAAATTCAAGTGTCTAACAAAGTACAAGAATTATTTGTTTTTTATTCTGTTTTGTAGGAATGACTGTTTTCTTTTAGAATCTGTAGCATATTTTTGGAGATAATGGCTTGGTAGTTTTTCTGTTATTTCAACAAAAATGTATTTTACTAAATAATACTTTATTTAAAATATCAAAAAATATAAAATCAAGAAAAAAGAATCTGGTATAATCATAATATTATGGTAGATTTGATTTCAAATTTTAAATTATACTAAGTTACCTTAATTTCCTCCCATAGCATATACATTTACTGGCAAAACTAGATAAGAATTATTGATGTTTATAGTAAGGGGCTTGTCCTTCTTTATGCTGTAACTTGACATTTTCTCTCCATTTTTATTTTGTCGAAAATATACAAAATATATTTTCGACAAAATATAATAGTATATTTAAAAGAAGTAAAGCTATGCAGCCAGTTGAATTTCTCTCCATTGGTTGACTTAGTGATTGATTACAAGGGAAGGAGTCTGCTGTAGGGGATACTATACATACAAGCAACTTGTCAGACAAAGGCATTCCTCAGCAAACTCAGAGGAAGAAGCCTTCCATGTACCCATTCCATCTTGGGGTGGTTTGCTCTGACACAGTCATCTGGGAGGAATTCTGATATTTGGAGTGAGAGTCAAACCTGGAATATGGTGCGAGCTTTTAGTTCCTTTACCTGGAGTGGAGTCCCTGTATTCTCCACCTGCCCGCCCACGGGGATACACCACCCACCTGCTATTTTCTGCACTGCCTGCATTGAGAGATGGTTCCTACTTAAGCTGAAAAAAATGTTTTCGTCTACAGCTGTCTCAGTTTCCAACTAACGTTTTACAAAACTGAAAGCTAAAAGTAGCTAGGAACTTTTCTTCCAGCAGAGGCGAACTTTTTATAAACTATATTTTCTGACTAATACAAGTAATTTTTGTACGTCTTCATTTTCATTCAGAATAATCCAGACATTATAAACTGTGTGTACAGTACTTCTGGATAAGAGGTAGGATTTTATGAAACACTGTGAGTTGCTATGATGGGGATATGGGTGTATTTGGGATAATATTGGGTACATTATTGGGATAAATATTATGAGATCTGTTTTCCCTCTCCTACAAAATCCATTCAGACAGACTGTGACAACCCTTTCCCCATCAGTGTCACTCTGTTTGGTGGCTATACCATCTTCCTTGGACTCTAGCAGGGAAGAAAAGGGCTATTCTAAAACATTATCTTCAAGTATGGTTGCAAGTCCTTTTGTTTAAACTAGAAACATAAATAGATAATCCCTAACCTGGTGAATTCTATAAAAGACATACATTACTTTTCAAATATTCTATTCCAGGAACAGTAGAGAGAGATGTCATTATTCTATTTGTGGGGTCAAATGAGTCTGAAGGCAGGTCAACTCTGGGTCTTCAATGTAACCTGGGAAGTGGGATTGCTTTCTGCGTTTTGAAGACTTGTGGTGAAGGTATTACAGGAATAAACAACTCATTTTGTGGCAGTTGGTTTCAAAATTATTAAAAGAGGCCTCCATGCATTAGAAAAAATTATAATTGAATGTTATCTGAACACTATAGCTCTAGCCATATGATGTCTCTTGTGAAAATTAATGATTATTAGTTTTCTAGACCATTAAGCAGAATCTGGAGTAAAGATCAAAGTTGATTTTGTGAATTTTCTTCCTCACAAGTTTTGGTGCCTAATATAATTATCACAATTTTTAGTGATTTCCTTGAAGAGAACTGATTAGCCTCATGAATGACTTCATTAGAGATTACCAAGCTAACAGAGGCAGGAATGAATCTTGATGGCTTAGTCCTTCCTCCTGCAACTTCAGACAATAGTAAACAATTGCTTTCCAAAAACTCACACACCACTGCACTGTCTTTAATGCATAATGCTTATTTTCAGGGTTATTCCTAGGTTAAATGAACCCAAAAGGTATATCCATGGTTTAGACTCTAATTCTTCTGATTGTTAGAGCAGGGAGTGATGCACACTGCAAAATCTGAGAGAGCTCAACCCCTCCACCCCGTCACCTGTCCCCTGCCTCCACAGCTGTCAGCCTGCTCGCTCGCTCTCTGAGTCTGTCTCTATTTTTGGTTGTTAGTTAATTTTGTTCAATAGATTCCACATACAGGTGGAAAGACTTGGTACTTGTCTTTCTCTGACTGGCTTATTTCATTTAGCATAGTGCTCTCCAAGTCCATCTATGCTGTCACGATGAGCAAGATTTCCTTTTTTATGGCCAAGTAGTGTAAATGTACAATAGCTTTGTTTTATCTACTCATCTACTGATGGGCACTTGGGCTGCTTCCAAATCATGGCTATTGTAAGTAACGCTGCAATGAATGTAGGGATGCATATATTCTTCTGAATTAGTGTTTCAGGTTTCTTCAGATAAATTCCCAGAAGTGGAATTGTTGGGTTATTAGGCAGTTCCATTTTTAATTTTTTAAAGAGAAAGAAACTCGGGGACACAGACAACAGTGTGGTGATTACTGAGCACGGGACTGGGGGTGTGGAGGAGGGTATAGGGGGGATAAATGGTGATGGATGAAAACTTGGGGTGGTGAACACACAGGACAGTGTACAGATAATGTGTTGTGGAATTGTGCCCTTGAAACCTGTATAATTTCGTTAGCCAGTGTCACCCCAAGAAAAAGAAAAAAAAAAAACAAAAACAAAAAATTGAGAAATTCTCCTTCTCCTTCCTCCCTGAATTTATACCATAATTAATGGGTTGGCAAATTAAACATAATTATCTTTTCATTTCTGACTTGATACTTAGAGGAACATCCTGTTTATATGCTATGGCAGGATTGACATAGAAACCAAAGGCTCCCACCTGTCTTTCTTAATAGCTTCTCATTTGCCCAGAATCCTGTAAACATCAAATCAATTAAACATGGAGGAAGCATGAAGACTTGTTAGAAAATGACTTTAACTAACCTTTATTTTGCTTTTCAAAAAAAAAAAAATAAACTAAACCCAGTGGTTTTTATTTTCCTTTCTAAGAGAGAAAGTGTTTTAGTAAACAAAGTCTTATTTGGTACCCCGATTAGAAAGCAGATAAAACCAGAACTTTCACACCTGAATGAGAGGTGATGGGTATGGAGTCCTAGCTGCCACACCCCTTTCTCCAAGAAGCCTCTCCGGGAAGCCGAGGACTTCTCAGAACACATTTTGAAAACCATTAGGCAATATGATCTCTAAAAGCCCTTTGGTTCCAATATACAGTAATCCAACAAGCAATTACTGAATGTGCCCAGTTTATTTACTCTATACTCTGCTACGCCACATGGAAAACTGACAGAAGAGGTTCCTTTCATCAATGGAACCATCCTTTGATGGGAAAATGGAAAGTCAAAGAACATCTGAGGGTGTGTGGGGGTCAGTATGGAAGGCAGAGAGGAGTGTTGTGTTTGGCGTTAGTGAGGCATGAACACAGATAATGCTCTTTCATAAAGATTCTTTGGCCCGCTGGTCCCATGCCCTTCCTTTCCCAGGGACATGACTAGAAAACATTTCAAGAGTGCCCTTCCAGGCTGTGTTGTCATAATTTTACTCTCCATAAGTACCACTGAAGTGGAGCTTTGTGATTTAAAAAATTTATGTAAATGATGTCACACTAGATGATTCTAAATTTTTAAACTCACTGTAAGGTTCTTGAAAACTCTTCACATTGATGCTTACTGGTCTAATTTATTTATTTTAATGTATTTCACAATATGAATATATCAAAAATTACCCATTCCCTGTGAGTAGGCACTTATTTTTTGCTACTACAAATAATGTTATAGTAAACATCTTCTACATGTAATCTGATATATTGCAAGAGAATAATCTCATATATTGCAAGAGTTCCTTCATGTCAAATACCAACAAGCAGAATTGCTGGGCAAAAAGGTAGCAACTTTTAACCTTACTAGAAATTGTGATTAATTCTTCAAAGTGGTCTTATAAATTTTACTACCAAAAACTCTTAAAAAAGTTTCTATCCATAGAAACATGGCAGTCTCAGCTATTTAATATTGTTTCTGTTTCAGTGGCTGTGAAATAATATATCACTGTTGTATTTGCACAATTCTCATAGCTGAAGAATTCTAGCATCTTTTTCAATGTATAGTGTTAGTTCAGAACTCCTCTTAGTGAATTGCTTGTTAAAATGTACTTCTTTTCCTGAGTTATTTTTCTTCAAGTTCTTTTATTATGGATGCTAAGCTAATCTTCTATCTGTTGTCATACGTGTTATAAATGTCTTCTCCAATTCATTTTTTCCTTTTGAGGTGATAAATTTATCATTCTTACTCTTCATGATTTATGCTTTCTGTTTCTTTATTCCATGCCAATATTATATGTGTGTCTGTAGGTTTACCATAGATACAATATTTCTAAATTTAAAATTTTGTTCATATTTAGGTTTCAATATATCAAAAATGTATTCATTCACATGCTTTGAGAAATTAGTCTAAACTTCTTTTATTTTTCATGTGAAAAAACAGTTGAGCCAACTTCATTAATTGCTCATTTTTTTTACTGCTATGTCTTCCATATAAGTCCGTGTGTGTGTGTGTGTGTGTGTGTGTGTGTGTGTGTGTGTATTCTGGGACTCTGTTTTATTCCAATGATTTTTAGTTGTTCTGTGATAACACCACACGGTCCAATAATCATACCTCTTGAATCATTTATTTTTCCTTGAATCACTTTTTAATTTATTTAACATTATTGTTTAAAGGATTACAGGTGTCTCCTTCCCCCTCCCATTGATCCCCTCCACCCCGCATCATCCTCCAGGACTACCTCTCTATCGTCAGTGTTCAAGGGTTATGGATATATGCATATAAGTTCATTAGTGATTTCCCCACTCCTTCCCTCTGAGATTCATCAGTCTGTGCCATGCTTCTGTGTCTTTGGATCTGTTTTGTTTGTCAGTTTATTTTGTTCTTTAGATTCCACGTATGCGTGAAATCAGGTGATACTTGTCTTTCTCTGATTGACTTATTTTGCTTAGCATTTGTATCTTCTAGGTCCCTCTATGCTGTCTCATAGAGTGAGAGATCCTTCTTTTTACAGCTGCATAGCATTCCATTGTGTGAATATTTGGCAGCTTTTTGATCCACTCATCTACTAGTACTGATGGGTACTTGTACTGTTTCCAGATCTTTTTTGGATGAAATATTCTGTGTATAATTATTAAGTCTACTTGATCTAACATATCATTTAAGACCATTGTTTTGTTATTACTTTTGTATCTGGATGATCTAAATCAGTTATTAAAATCCCTTACTACTATATATAACTGTTATCAATTTCTTTATGTCTCTTGATATTGCTTTACATATTTAGGTGTTTCTATGTTAGATGAATAGACATTTATAAAAGTTACTAAAGGCCTGGTGCACGAAAGTTGTGCACGGCGCGGGGGTGGAGGGGGGTCCCTCAGCCTGGCATGCACCCTCTCCAATCTGGGACCCCTTGGGGTTGTCTGACTACTGGTTTAGGCCCGATCCTACAGTTGGACATCCCTCTCACCCCTAACTGCTCTCCCCTGCCAGACTGATAACTTCTAACTGCCTCTGCCAGCCTGCCTGATTGTCCCTAACTGCTCTCCCTGGCTGGCCTGCTTGCCCTTAACTGCTCTCCCCTGCCAGCCAGATCATCCCTAACTGCTCTCACCTGCCAGCCTGATTGCTCCTAACTGCTCTGCCTGCCTGCCTGCCTGATTGCCACTAACTGCCTCTGCCTTGGCCCCCACCACTGTGGCTTTGTCCGGAAGGATGTCTGGAAGACATCCAGTCTATCTGGTCTAATTAGCATATTATTACCCTTTTATTAGTATAGATATCCTCTTCTTGTATTAACCCCTTTATCATGATGCAATGTCCTTTGTGTATTTTAAGTCTTTGTTTTAAAGTCTTTTTTTTTCTGATATGAGTATTGCTACCCCAACTTTCTTATTTCATTTCAGTTTTCTTTACTTTTAGTCTCTTTACTTTTAGTCTCTGTGTGTCTTTATATCTAAAATGAGACTTTTGTAGGCAGCATATACTAGTAGAAGGGTCTTTGTTTTTTTTATTCATTCAACCACCCAATATACTTTTTATTTGAACATTTAGTTCATTTACATTTAAAGCAACTGTTAATATGTATTTCTTATTGCCACTAAAATTTTTTTTTTGTAGCTCTCTGTTTCTTTCTTCTCTTGTTCTCTTTTCTTGTACATTGATGACTTTCCTCAGTGTTATATTTGGGTTCCTTTCTCTTTATTTCTTTTGTATCTTTTATTCGTTTTTGATTTGTGGTTGCCAGGAGATTCATAAATACCAACCTATATGTATAGTAATCTATTTTAAGTTGGTAAGTTTTTAAGTTGGAATGCATTCTAAAAGCACTACATTTTTTAAAATTTATTTTATTATTTATCTGTTTGTTTTTCAACATCATTTTTTTTTTATCCTCACCTGAGGGTATTTTTCACTGATTGTTAGAGAGAGTGGAAGAGAGAGGGAAAGGCAGAGAGAAATATCAATGTGAGAGAAACATCAATTGGTTGCCTCCTGCACTCACCCTGGAGCCTGCAACCAAGGTACGTGCTCTTGACTGGAATTGAACCTAGGACCCTTCAGTCTGCAAACTTACACTATCCACTGAGCCAAATCAGCTAGGGCTAAAAGCACTACATTTTTATCCACTCCTTCCACACTTTGTTTTTGACATCATCTTTATAAATGTTTGTTTTGTATCCTCTATTTTAAATAGATATACTTGATTTTGCCAGTATTGTCTTTTAACCTTCATACTAGCTTTTAAGTGGCTGATCCACTACCTCTACTATATGTTTTGCCTTTACAAGAGATTTTTTTTCATATAGTTTCTTATTACTGGTTATGACCTTTCTTTTCCAAATCAAAAAATAAATGTTAATAGATTTGGTAAAGCTGTTTTTGTGCTGATGAACTCTTTAGTTTTTGTTTGTCTGGGAAGCACCTATCTCCTTTTCCAATAATAACCATGCTGGGTACAATATTTAAAATTGTAGATTTCTTTATTTAAACACTTTAAATAGATCCTGCCACCCACTCTGGTCTAAAAATTTCTGCTGACAAATCTGCTGAGAGCCTTATAGAATACTAGAGGCCCAGTGCACAAATTCATGCATGGGTGGAGTCCTTCAGCCTGACTGGCAATCGGGGATGTCTCGCCCAGTCCTGAAAAATGAACCGCAAAGGTTGGCTGTCTAGCCAGGGGGAGGGACTATGGGAGGTTGTCTAGCTATGGGAGGTTAGCTGTGGGAGCACACTGACCACCAGGGGGCAGCTCCTGCGTTGAGCATCTGCTCCCTGGTGGTCAGTACGCATCATAGCGACTGGTTGACCAGTTGTTTGGTTCACTGGTCATAACGGTTGCTTAGGCATATATATGGATATATATATATATATATAAAGAGCCAGGGGCCATCACAATGGAAATGAACAGATGGATGACCAAACAGGCAGGCTGCATGGGGTAACCAGGCTGGCAGGGGGGCCATGAGGGATGACCAAAGGCAATGACCAAAATGACCAAATGACTGGTCACCATGACGTGCATGGAACACCTCTTGGGCCCTCCCTCATGGCCCACAGGCTTCGATTGCAGCAAGGCTGGTGGCTGGAGGGCAGGCTGTGGCAGGCTTGAGGCTGTGAAGGTCCCAGGCTCAGGCAGCCATGGGCAGCTGTGAAGGGCCAAGGCACTACTGTGAAGTGCCAGGCTCAGGCAGCCACAGGTGGCTGCAAGGGGTCGAGACACAGCTGTGAAGGGCCTAGCAGCAGCAGCAGCAGGGTAATGGGGGCCGCGCCTTCCTCTGATCTGCCAGGTCGCCTCCTGCAGAGGGAGGCCAGACTTCAGCTGCCTGAGCCTGGCACTTCGCAGCCGTGCCTTGGCCCTTTCTCAGCTGCCCATGGCTGCCTGAGCCTGGGACCTTCACAGCCTCAAGCCCACTGCCACCTGCCCTCTGGCCATCAGCCTTGCTGCGATCAAAGCCTGTGGGCTGTGGGGGAGGGCCCAAGAGGTGCTCCATGTACCTCATGGTGACCTGTCATTTGACCAGACTGCAGCTTAGTTCAGGGGCTAAGGTAGAGGCAGCTAGGAGTGATCAGGCTGGTAGGGGAGCAAGTTAGGGTCAATCACACTGGCAGGGGACAAATTAGGAACAATCAGGCTGGCAGGGGGGCAAAGTAAGGGACATAAGGTCGGCAGGGGGAAAGATTAGAGGCGATCAGGCCAGCAGGCAGACGCAATTTCTGCTCCCTGGTGGTCAGTACGCATCATAGCGGACGATCAGACAGGCAGGCAGGCGAGCGGTTAGGAGCCAGCGGTCCCAGATTACGAGAGGGATCCTATGGGATAGGGCCTAAACCGGCAGTCAGACATTCCCCAAGGGGGTCCCAGATTGGAGATGGTGAAGGCCAGGCTGAGGGACCTCACCCCCGCACAAATTTTGTGCACCGGGCCTCTAGTATAAATTTAGATATATATAAATAGAGCCTTTGTAAGTGACTAGTTGTTTTCCTTTTGAAGCCTTCAAGCTTCTTTCTTTGTCTTTAACTTTCAGCATTTTAATTATATGTCTTGATGTGGATCTCTTTGGGTTCATTTTATTTGTGACTTTGTGCTTTCTGGACCTGGATGCCTGTGCTCTTCTCCAATTTTTCAGTCATTATTTCTTCAAGTATGTTTTCTGCCCCTTTCTCTTTCTCTTCTCTTTCTGCAACCTTTATAATATAAATGTTAGTATGCCTGATATTGTCCTGGAGGTTCCTTAAACTTTTTTAAAGATTCATTTTGTTTTCTGTTCTGATTCGGTGTTTTTCACTATTTTGTCTTTGAGGTCACTAATCTAATTTTTCTATATTATTTTAAACTGCTGTTGATTCTCTAAAGTGTTTTGTTTCATTTTGTGTGTTTCTTTTAATTTCAGTTATTGTATACTTCAGCTCTAATTGGTTCTTTTTTATTTTTTTTCTAATTCTTTATTATTCTCACTGTGTTCCTTTATTCTTCTCCCAAGCTTCTTGGTTACTTACCTCCATTTCTTTATAGGGTATTTTCTTGTCTTTCATTTGGAAAATATTCTTTTGTCTCCTCATTTTGTTTCTATGAGTTAAACAAATAGCTAACGCTCCTAATCTTGAAGGAGTGTCCTTGTATAAGACTGGCCTCTCTGTAGACTATATGGGCTGGATGGCTTTGGCAAACTGGCTAGTGCCAAAGAAGTCACATGAAGCACCCATGGTGTCCTGGCTGGAGTTGGGGCAAGGCACCCACCAGGGTTTCTCAGGCTACATGGCTTAGGAGTTGCAAGATCTGGAGGTCATATCGGGTGGTGGGAGGGAGGGCTGGCCCAAGGAATATGGCTCCTGTGGCACCCTGATGGAACACCTGGCTTGGGCTGGTGCAAGCACTAGCCAAGGTAGTCCAGGATGCACTGTGGTGGGCTTTCAGGTTGGTTAGGGCTCTTGGACATAGCTCCAATGATGCTACCTAGGTGTAAGGGGAACATAAACAATTGTGCTTTCTGGCACCTCTGATCCTGGAGAGTTCCCACAAATTCTGAGTTTCTGCAGTTCCCCATCTGTTTGGCAAAGGTCTTAGAGTGATTAAGTGATTTTCCCCATGTATAG
>NW_006300205.1:261061-267937 GCF_000327345.1 Myotis davidii | reverse complement strand
AGTCAAAAAGTTTGCCCACCCCTGGTAGGTGCTCTTTAAATCACTATCATTGTGCCCCAGGACAGTTGAGTCTATACTCAGCCCCTCAGTGATATTCCTTCCTACTAGTGATTGTTCCCTTGAGGAAGGGTTTCCATGGTTACTGCTTCTCTATCTCTCCTACCTTTCTTTATGCGCTCTCCTATTTGTTGTGCAGAAGTTGTTCAACCAGCTCTCAGTTGTTCTTCAGAAGGAATTACTTGATATGTAACTATGTATTTAGTATGTCTGGGAGAGCATGAGTTCAGGGTTTTCCTATGCCACCATCTTGGACCTGCCTCCTGCATCATCATTTTAAATAGTATTTCATGTGAAAAGAATAAATGTATTTAAGTTTGACGTGAATCCTAAACCCACACTTGGTACAGGCCTGAAGTTCCATTTTTCATGGGTAAATGTTTTTCATTTATGTCTCTAGATGGATGGAAAATTTTCTTGTTTTTTTCTCATGCTCATAATTTTTATCTCATGAATTTATATTGTGATTGTATTTATACTGTATTGACTCATGCTCTATCCAGGTAGCTCTAATAATAGTTTTACCTTTTCCTGTGCAAAGATGTTGTGATGTGGACTTACTATTAAAGTTCCATGAAAAATATTGATATTTATCTTTATTTTCAAATGTTATATTCTTACCCCTTTGCACTCGAGGGCACTTGCTTAGTGTTTGCTGAATGAATTAATTTTTCCAATAACCCTTCCCAATGCATTTTTGGCATTTATTTTTACTCTCTATTAGTTTTGAGTTGCCACTTCATTTGTAGTCATTGGGGGATTATATTTTCTTTTTTAATGAGCTTGGATATGTTTTAAAGTTTAAAAATTGTTACCTAGAATTTGTGCATGTGTATGGAATTGTGGTCTAGGTGAACCAGAGCACAGAATACTTTCATATCTTATTCTGCTTTATTATCCAGAAGACAGGCTTAAATTTTCAAAAACAGAAAATAAAATTCTGATTATGTTACATGTCACTGTGTTGCTTGAAAACAGTCTGTGATTTCAAATTGCAATTATAGTGTTTTTAAATTCCTTAATAGATTATATAATGACTTTAATGCTATGAACTCCATTCACCTTTCATTTCTTAAAATTCTTTACTATCATACTTCCATGTTTCAGTTCCTAATACTCTATACTCTGTCAGGCTTCAATGCATAGATAAGTTCTTTTCCCTCTGCCAAGAATTCTTTCATTCACCTGCCAAACACCCACTCATAAATCATCTCTGCATGATTTTTTTTCAAAACCAACATCCTTTCTGGCTGTAGAATTAGGAGATCTGTGTTCTCATATTTAAATCATACTAGAGGCCCAGTGCATGAAAATTCATGCACTAGAGACAGGGGGGTCCCTCAGCCCGGCCTGCCCCCTCTTACAGTCTGAGAGCCCTAGAGGTGGGAGGTGACCCAGTGATTTGGGGAAGGCGATGCCCCATCACATCTCTGCTTCTGCCACTGCCTACAGTGCAAACTTCGGCTGGCCCTTGGTGGCTGGGCAGCTGCCATCCAAGGCTTGCATGTGCCCCGGGCTGAACCTGGGCGGCTGGGGGGCCAAGGGGACTAGGGGTCTCTAGAGGTAGGCATAAGGAGTGGGGCTGAAGGGACTGGGTGCTCCCATCTTGTGGTTGTGGGCACCTCCATTTTTGAGGGTGTGGCAGTCAATTAGCATATTCCCTCCTTATTGGCTGTGGGCACTGCAATCTTTGAGGGCGGGGCAGTCAATTAGCAAATTCCTTCCTTATTGGCTGTGGGCACCACCATCTTTGAGGGTGGGGCAGTAAATTAACATATCCCCTCCTATTGTCTGTGGGTGCCGCCATCTTTGCGACAGTGTGAGGGTCAATTAGCATATTCCCTCTTTATTAGATAGGATAGTAAATGTTATTTTGACTCAATTTTTCAGGTTACCCCTAGCATAGAATTGAACAAAAGAGTGAAATATGCATTACACTAGCATTAGTCTCTCACTCAGCACCCACCCATTACATCCAGAATGGACTGAAATGTGAGAAATGCCAAAGTGCTTTCTCTAACTGGCAGCATGTAACAAATATTGATACCTCTCAAGACAGTTGAGATGATTCAATAAAAGAAGCAATAAAGGGCTTTGCACAATATTTAGCACTTAGTAGGTATACTCTAAAGGTTAATGGTGTTCCTTACCTCATTGTCACTTTGAATTGCATCTCTCAGATGATTAGTGACTTTGAGCATGTTTTCATATGTCTCTTGGCCTTCTGTATGTCCTCTTTTGAAAGGTGTCTATTTAGGTCCATTGCCCATTTTTTGATTGGGTTGTTTATCTTTCTTTTGTTAAGTTGTATGAGCTCCCTGTAAATTTTGGAGATTAAAACCTTATTGGAGATGACATTGGCAAATATATTTTCCCATGTAGTGGGCTTTCTTATTGTTGTTTTTTATGGTTTCTTTTACTGTGCAGAAGCTTTTTATTTTGATGTAGTCCTATTTGTTTATTTTCTCTTTAGTTTCCATTGCCCTAACAGCTGTATCGGTGGAGGTATTGCTTTGGCATGTCTGAGATTTTGCTGCCTGTGGATTTCTCTAAGATTTTTATGGTTTCCTGTCTTATATTTACATCCTTTATCAATTTTGAGTTTATTTTTGTGTATGGTGTAAGTTGGTGGTCTAATTTCATTTCTTTTTTGCATGTATCTGTCCAATCTTCCCAACACCATTTATTGCAGAGATTGTCTTGACTCCATTGTATGCTCTTGCCTCCTTTGACAAATATTAATTGAGCATAGTGGTTTGGGTCAATTTCTGGGTTCTCTATCCTCTTCTGTTGGTATATATGTCTGTTCTTGTACCAGTACCAGGCAGTTTTGAGAACAGTGGATTTGTAATATAGTTTGATATCTGCTATTGAGATCCCTCCCACTTTATTCTTCTTTCTTAGGATTGCTCAAGCTATTCGGGGTCTTTATTTATTCCAGATGAATTTTTGGAGAGTTCATTCTAGGTCTGTGAAATATGCCATTGGTATTTTAATGGGGAATGCATTGAATCTATAAATTGCTTTGGATAATATGGACATTTTAATAACCTGGAGAGCATTATGCTAAGTGAAATAAGTCAGCCAGAGACAGATAAATTTCACATGATCTCCCTCATTTGTGGAATATAATGAACAACATAAACTAATGAACAAAAATAGATACAAAGACAGAGAAGCATTGATCAGACCCTCAAACCTCAAAGGGAAAGCAGGGGAGGGTGGGCGGAAGGGGGAGAGATCAGCCAAAGGACTTGTATGCATGCATATAAGCCTAACCAATGGACACAGACACTAGGGGGGTGAGGGCATGAGTTGGGAGCTGTAGAGGGTAATGGGGGAATAAGGACACATATGTAATACCTTAATAAAGAAAAAATTAAAAATTAACATTAAAAAATAACTGAAGGTTAATGGCAACTCAGCAACCCTCTGATTACATTATCGGTTTTCCTCTTAACTGTTCGCAGCTCCCATCTCATGACTTTCAGGCATACTATACATACTTTAAAAGTCACATATATTTTGATTAACCAAACCTATCTTCATTGCAGCTAGTGAGCAATATTATCCCCAGTGTAAGATTTATATTATCATTGAAGGACTTTAGAGCAAAGAAGTTTAAGAAAAATTGCTAAAATACATGAGTATAGAAATCAATCTTTACAAACGTCAAGATCTCTTCCATCCAAATTCCCTTCAAAAAGTATGTTATATAATGGAAAAAAAACAAGAGAAGGAACACAATTTTTACTTTTATCTTAGAAAATTGTGAAATATCTCAAATTTAGGCATTAGGTATTACTTTAAGACATTTACTTTTGGTGGTAATTAGCAAATATTTTTTGTTATACTGAAATTCATTATATATACAAAATCATAGCATTTAGAGCTAGGAGCTTTAGATATAATCTGCTCAAACTTTCTGATTTCGCTCATGTATGGTGATAAACTGAGAGCTAAGGATGTCATATGTTATCTTAAATCAAATTTAATTTATTTCTCAGGGATATAAACACAAGAACCTCTGATAGGTTTAGTACTGAGGAGATGCATGTCTATGGTGTGCAGTTCTATAAGGTTAGAGTTTTAGCTTTCTAGGTTCTCGTGCAGCATGGTTGAATAGTCATGTTCATCTCCTAAATATTTTCTAAGTTTTAAAAAATTTAATCCCATTTATAGAGGAGGTTTCACTATAAAGTAGATAGAGTTACTATGGTCCTATGTTAATGATATTAAGTAATTGAACTATAAAATGACCTTAGGAAATGGTATGACTTCTAAGATAAGGAGCATTTGGAGCAGCATTATAGGAAGTATTCTGTATGTCATTTCAGAGGTTTAGCCAGAATTTGACTAAACAAAACAACTAATGTGGAATAAAAGGCAAGTTATTAGAGAATAAAGCCATCCTGTGTGTGTATTGGGTACATGTATATGTATCATGTATAACAGATGTATATATGCCATAAATATTTTTAACATTTGATAGTCTTTTAAATCTATTTATTTTAATAGTTGCAAATTATTACATCAAGACCATAGAGCATAATTTTCAATCCATATGTCTATGTTCACATATACCTTTTTCCAATGTTTTATTGTAAATTATGAAACAATACAGATCTTTACACATGCATTTATTTCAGTATTTAAAATTATATTATTTTTCTAGGAATGATGTGACAAGGTACCATAAATTGAGTGACATAGAATAACAGAAATGTATTGTCTCACAGTTCTGGAGTCTAGAAGTCAGATCAAGGCATATTGACAGGGAAATGTTCCCTCTGAGCATTTTAGGGAAGGATCTGTCCAAGGCTTTCTCAGAGCTTCCAGTAGATAGTTCCTTGGCTTTTGGCAGCATAATTCCAATCTTTACCTAATATTTTTCTGTGTGTACATTTATCTCCAAATTTCTCTCTTTTCTAAGGACACCTGTCATATTGGATTGGGGACTAGGCTACTCCAGTAAGATCTCATCTTGAGTAAGCCACATTCTGAGGCCCAGGGGGTTAGGCCTTCAACATATAAATTTTGGGAGACACAATTCAATCCATAACAAAAATAATTCCTTTAGCATCAACTTCCAAAACAGGAATTCCTCATCAAAACAATCACTAGACATCACCAAAAGTTCATGACTATTTTATTATCATTTTCTTTGTCATCAACCATGCATCATAATGTCAAGTTCATGATACTATCAACAGCCTTGGGAATTATTTTTAGTATCATTATTCAAGTCTGTTAATTTTATAATCATCATTAGATATTCTTTTATAAATTGGATATTTTTTCATGCTTACTCTTGTTGCCTTCTAATTTGTGAATTATCTAGTCACATTTCTAAGCATCTATTTATTAGAGTATTGTCATTTTTATAGACATGTATATTCTTTTTATATGCTGAACATATTAGCAAACACATGTTTTCATTGTTTTATATACAAAAGTAATGAAGGAATATAACAAATTTATCAAACTTCCTTTGGTATCACTTTTTTACCTCTAAGTTTAAAACATATCTTCTCATTCCATAGGGTTAATATTCTTTTCTAGTTGTACTGCTCTTCTTACTTTATTTTGTATTTAATTTTTTAATACATCTGGAACTTCATCAGATATGTGTGAGATAAAGATACAAATGAAAATTACAGGTACTTAACCTATGATCTAAGCATTATTTATTGACTAGTGCTTCTCTTTCTCTTTAATAACTTATGTCCTTTCTTATTCATTGAATTCTTAAGTATAAAGGTTTATTACAAAGCTATATTTTGTGTTTCACTGAGCTTTTAATCTATTATTTGCCAGGTCCATAAAGTTTTAGCTTTTATGAATTTTTAATATTAGTATATGCTCTCCTCACAATTCTAATTTTAAAAAGCCTTAGATTTTTTACTTATTAATTCAGTTACATTTGAATTTAGGATAATTTCAAGTTGCAATAACTTATAATTATGCTTTTTAATTCTTAAATCTATAAATCTGTTTGAAGACAATTCTTCCTCCCTGTATAGAAGGATGAAATGTTTCCTTGATTCAGATTTTTAGATACTTCCATGAAGTCATATGCCTTATTTAAAATTGTTTGTTCAGTGTTCAGCATACATTTATTGGTCATCTATGTTGTGCCCAGATTTCAAGGTTCCCAAGACCCCCAGGGAGCCAGTCAGTCCGATGCAAAAGCAAAGAGTCCTTTTTAATGCAAGCCAGGTTGCGCTCCTGGTTCACCAGACCCACTAACACAGCGGCAAGTCCAGTGGCCGAGAGTCCGAGGCCTGATGGGACAAGGGGTTATATAGGGGGGTGGAGTGAGGGCAGGAGAGGGGACTGTGGGCCCCGCTGATTGGCCAGGCGCGAGTCGGTACAGGATGTGGTCATAGTGATGGCGTGCACTTCCCTTGATTATTATTGGTTAGTCCAGAGAAATCCTGGGTGTGGCTAGCAGCGGCTTCTTCCAGGAAGAAGCACATGGCTCTGTCCCAAAATGGAGAACCCAAGGCAAGATGGAGGGCGCAGTCCTCGCCCGGCTCCCGTTGCTGCCGCTCGAACACGCCGCAAGGCAGGATAGCCCTCCCGCACAGCACCTGCAGCCAGCCTGCGGGCAGACCGGGACTCCCGCAGCGGCACGTCTGGGCGGCACAGGCCCAGCACACGGGGTGTGGCCGGCGGAGCGGCCCAGCTCTGGAAGAGCAGCATCCGCTCGGAGCAGGCCCAGCCCACGAGGCCAGCACACTGCAGCAAGGCGACCTCCCCTGGCTAAGGCACATGCCCCACTCCGCTGCCGCACTGGGGCCGGGGTCCACGTGGCCC
>NW_006300205.1:253326-261014 GCF_000327345.1 Myotis davidii | reverse complement strand
GCACTCGGAGCCGGCGGGCGCGGAGGGATCCCAGAGCCCAGCGGCCAGACGCCTCCTCCCGTACGCCCTTCAATCTATATTTCAGAAATGTAGTAGAAGTTAAGAAAAGATCATTAATATAATCGAGGAGCTTGTATCTAGGAGGATTGCAGATAAGAAACCGGCAAAGGGTAAGAATTAACCAAGAGGAAGAATGCACAGTGTACAGAGGGGTTATGCTTTAATTACGTTTTGGAGGCAGACTGGCAATTAGCTAGCTGAAAAGGAAGAGCATCTGTTTTAGGAAAGGAAACTGAAAATACGAAGGCACACAGGTATCAAAGAGCATGGCATAAACATGAAAGGGCAAGAATTTAACTGGGACAAAAGTATAGGTAGGTTGTGAATGAGGTCTGACCAGCCATCAGCCAGCAGTATACACAAATCTGATTTTCTCTCATGTGGGCATTGGATAACATTGATGGGTTTTAAAAAGGGAAGATATGTGATCATGCCTGTATTTTAGAAAGGTTTCAAGGGGGAAATATCACAGGTAGACAAAAAAAGAGTGGAAATGAACAAAAAGGGTTGGTTGATAATAAAAATGTGTTCAGTGAATGAATAAAACATTGAATTAATCATTGAATGAAAGAACTGGAATGTATGATTAGAATCAGATGCTGAAAAATAATTGATGACTTTATTTGGATTATCCTTATTTTAGTGAGATGGTTGATATAAAAACCAGTTATTGGAATAGAAATCAGTTTTCAGTGGGAGATGTCAACTATTGAATATTTGAAATCATATCTCCTGTCATTGTTTTTTCAAGCTAGTTGCTGATAATGTATGTGTGAAATAACATACTATTATTGTTTTATTATGTTTATGAACTGGTTATATATATTCACTTTTATAACTATTTTAATAACCCTAATAGCTGATCAGGGTTTTGTTTGTTTGTTTTCTGGGTTTAAAATTGTAATTCCTGAAAATAACAACAACATTGCACCCTGTCTTTTAATACTTATATTGTTTTTTTTTCTATTTCATGTTTTAATATGTTGGTCAGAATTTCCAAAAATCTGTTAAATTAATGATAGTAGGTATTTTTGTTTTGTTTTTAATAATAATAGGAATGCCCTAATATTTCACACGAAGTTGATGACTCTAATAACTTTTATTTTTAAAAAACATATTAAACTTAAGAAAAATTCATTCCAATTTATATTTTTTAAAAATCACAAGGTTGTGAAATTTTATCAAATGACTTTTTGGGATCTACTGAAATGCAGATATATATTTTCTGACCAGTTGATATGCCCTAATGTAAACTAGTTATTCCATGGTTTTGTCATGCTTGAAGTAAAATCTATATGATATGATAATTCTTTTTCAGAAATAGTGATGAATTTTATTTTTTATATTTTATTTAGTATTTTAAAACATTTATGGCCATAAATAAGAGTGGTCTAGTATTACTTTATGTTGTGCTTACGTTGTTTTGTCTTCAAGGATATAACCCTGAAATATTGTAAAATCTCTAAAAGTTGAACAAAATTATTTAGCTATAGTAATTATTCTATACTTAATGATTCAAGAAAACAAATAGATTTCAGATTTTCATCAATAAAAGTCATCACTGAACTCTGTGAACTTGGATAAATCTTTATCTCTCTGTCATTCATCTAGAAAAATGAGGGGTTTGGACTACACGTACCCAAGGTCACTCTGGCTCCATCTTTCTGCCAACTTGTATTCATAGAGAAGTAGTTTCAGCTTTATGGTAATAAGTGAAGCTGAATTAATAAGTTTAGGAGCAATAATACTCTGTAAGGTGGAATTGGATCATGCCATGATGAGCTGGGAAGATTTAGACTTGAGTTCTAAAAAAACAAAATATTATTAGTATATAGTTCTCTACTTGGGCCCTTGAACTGTTGAAATTAAAAAATGTTGACCTTGTGGTTTATCTAAAATTTCACTGGAGAAGTGTGGACCAGCCAACCCTCTCTGTTCTGTTCAACACACCTGAAACCTTGGACCTAAAGGGCAGCATATGGGGGGTCAGGGGCCTTGGATTTGTCCCACTTCTGCCCGTTACTAGCCTTTGATCTTAATCAAATCACTTACCCCCTTCTGGCATCAGTTTTCTTATTTACAAAATGGCATGTATTTAATTACTCTTGTAGCTCTTAGGTTCTCTGATATGAGAATCCATAAATAAATAACCCCTTAGTAAAATATCCTCAACTAATCTAGTCGTCCGAGGTTTACTTTTGAATATATGGATCTCATTGACCCTCTCAGCAAAGTTTGGAAGCAAATAGGAATCGTATCAGGGGCCTTTTGAAAGTTAGGCATAGACTCCAGAGAATTTGGTGGTGTGCCCAGTGTGCTTAGTAAGTGGCAGAACCTCAGCTGGAGCCTAGGACTTCTGACTCTTCAACTGTGTTCTTTACTTTGTATGACACGTTGTTTTTCATTAAATCCCGTGATCACCCTGTGATACTTTTCAAGCATTCTGGCACATTTTTCAACTCTTTGAAGTTATGAGGACCTACTAGCCATCTCCCCTTGGAGTTCAACCTTGAGATTCTGTTCATTTATGATTTGAAATAATGTAACATAGTAACACTTTGTTCATGTGCATGCTTAAGTGATTTCTTGAAAAGTACTCCATCTAACATTTATCCCTTCTCTTCCTGATTCTCTTTCAGATAGCAGTTCTGTGGATGAAAAGGTTTTAAATCATGCATTTTCTTCCCTGCTGAGGGATCTTGTCTTTTGTACATGTTTGTTTGTGACATAGACCTGTTTTGGTTCCTCTGTGTTAGTTGTGAAATGTGCATGTTTTCACAGCTTTCCATCCTTTGGTTGTCCTGTAATTGTGCCCCCGATATGTTGCATTTATGAAGAGGTTACACCTTGCCAGCTGCGCTTCTTTAGCTTACACTTGCCAACCTAGGGGTCTGCTACGGTCAAACTCAGCACCTGTTCTTAAGTCTGGCTAATCATAATCTCCTGGACTGACTCATGATCTTCACTGCATATACTGAGTTTTAAGGGCGAACAGTATTTGTAATGATTTACTTTCCTGGACTCTGCCAGTGCCTTTGTTTAAATGCTGACGGCTCATTTCAAAACCTCCGCTCACAAAAACATGTAGCTTTGACTTGGAGCTGACCCTGCTTAGCATTTGTCATACCAGGTGTTATGTGTCTAGTGCAGTTGACCCATGTCCCAAATTCCCCTCTATGCAGTTACTGTATGCTAAAAGTCTGTTTTCTTTTCTTTCTTTTTCTTCCTCATGTTTTATTTAAGGCTCGAATAGTAAGTGGCAATGATTTGGATGCTTCCAAATTCTCTGCGCTCCAGGCGTTTGGTGGGTAAGTACATTCGTAACCTTTCTAAAGTATTCCTTTCATCAGTAGTACTTGGCTGTGCTCTCAACACATGTATTTTGAATGCAGGATGTTACATGTGGTATAATTAGATAGCCTCTCTGCTGGTTTCTTTTTTCACAATAAAGTAGCTCTTAGAGTGTTTTTTAAAAAAATATATATGTATAATTATGTATATGTGTATCTATATACAAAGACTCTATATCAAAATCACCTAACCAGATTAGGTATTAACATTAACATTCCATACACAAATACAAACACATAATTTTACTAAATGTGTTCATATTCATACAGTTAATTCTAACTTTGATCTGCTTGTTTGTACTTAGTGATGTGTGTGTAAACAGTTTTCTATGTCAATGTGTTAATGAATGTAATCCCCACTAACATTTTTATAGTGGTATTTAATGGATGGATCAAAAGTATTTAAAATTTAATCACAAAATAACGTATGAATTATATTCTATATGTAAAATACGCAAACAAAATAAAAGATTGCCTTGAATGCTCATAATTATATATTGGTATCAGTTTGACATTGATGTTCTCAGACCTTTTCTGTGTGCTTGCATACATATCGAAGCTCAAAGAAAATTGTTTTATATTGTGTATCGTTATATATTTAGCATAAATTAGGCTATTTTGTGTATAAATAAACAAGCACTAGTTTAGTGTTGACTTTGTACCAGGTACTTTTACAATTGTGTTATGTATAATGACTTATTTGATACTTACAACGGCCCTATGAGGTAAGTGTTATTTTGACTTCCATTTTACAAATGAGAGCACCTATGTATAAAATAGTTTTTAAAAAACAAACATCCCCTTCATACGGCCAGGAAGTGACAAAATCAATATTCAAACCCTGTTAGTCTAGTTCCAGAGTCTTACTGTGCTATATTGTATCTGCAACTCATGGTTTCCTTTTCCCTTTCCTTTTATTTTTTCCATCTAACAGCATGTCTTGGGAAACTTTTCACTTCCTTGTTTCTAAGTGATGCAAATATTTTAAAATATTTATGTAATATTTATTTGTTCATTTTCCTATTGATTTTTAAGGATATTTATAGGTGGTATTATTGTAAATGATACTGCAGCAAACGTATAACAAATTGTTAATTTGTTATGGGTGGACTAAAGCTTATTCATAGTATAGGCAGGCAGATTAGTTGCTTTATTAGAGTTGACATTTGAACACATTTGTATTCAATATAAATACAAACAAGATTTAGATGCATATTTTAGGGAGTTTTTAGGCAAATAAATACTTTCAGTTATATTTATAATACTTTTATTCTTCTAAAATGAATATTCTGTTAAGTACATCCACCTAAATGAACATATAAAATTTTAAGTTTAAAGCTCCTGGAAAATAACATATACCATTTTTTTTCAAGTAAGAGTAATTAAGGTGTTATTATGTCTTAAACCTTTCTATGTCTTTATATAGGTGAAGAATTTACTCACAGTCTTACTGTAATATCACAACGATTTAAATTTAAGAAAACCAGCTTACATAAAAGCTTATCATAAAGTATCTATAGAAAAGTCAAGTGAAAAATGGATTACTCCCTTGTCCCTATCTCACACAAACTGTCTCTCCAAGTTTACCAGACATGATAACTTGACAAAATGAATGACAGATTACCATAGAAAATAATTAAGTTGAATTTCAATTTACTTATGAAAAAAAATGTTGTATGTCAAGATCTTGGAGGATAATAGAGTTTCTGGTCTTATAGTTCCTGCAACTCCTCCTTGCCAATGGCACCCTTCATTTCATAACAACTTGCTTTCCTAACTCGTGTCTGAATATGGACTTTATTATTGTCAGAGCAACAGAGTTAGTCTAGATTCATGTTTTTGTTAAGTGCAAGCTGTGTAAATGCCTAGCTAAAATAGGTCATCTCTGCATTTTGAAAAGATCCTTTCCACATGGTTTTCTTCAGAGACTGTTCATTTTAAGGACTTTCTAAGGGAGTTTAAAATTCTGATGCTATGGGGAGGGGGCCATTAGGACAATTTGTCATTATCTGAATCTGCATTTCCCCTTAAAGAATCTTGACGATACCCTCCCCTTAAGTAAAGCCTTCAATCACAACCTCTTTCAGAAAGATTTGATTCTTTATTAAAAATTATTTTTAATAAGATGAAATATTATTACAATTCTTCTAAATATTATAATGTCTACAGTCCTGGGATACTAAGACTGGAGCAAACTTTCAAAATAGGGTGTCATTGCTTCTTCTTGACAATACTATTTTATAGTTCACTCTTTTACCTTCAACATTCCTGATCAGTTCAGAACCAATCCACGGTCATCATTCCCTCCCCTTTCTCAAGTGTCAATGAAAGAATAGTCTATACTCATTGAAATAGGATAATGAAGCTAACCATGCTGTTTTCTGGTTTCTGCTGATCTCTTCATATATTTCTTATAAATGTTGCTGGGGGGAAAAAAGCATGCCAAAATTTATTCTGCCAAACTTTGCCCATGTATCACAGTAAATTTAGACAGGTTCTAGAAAAGGAATTGGGAGATGTAGAGAGAAAAGATAAACAGGAAACTGAAAGAGAGAGAAGACTGGATGGATGCATGTTTCAGTGAAATTATTCAATTTAACATTTTACATCCACTAGTAGTTTTAGAGAAGCTTGGTAACTTTTGTTAAATATGTAAGCTGAAGGGCATACTAGAAGCACACACCATAATGGCGCTAGAGAGGTACAAGAGCCTTTTTGGAGGAAACATCCCAGAGATGACGTAGAGAGACAGCAAGAGCAGGCAAGAAGAGCCTTTGGACCATGACATGGGTCTGACATCTGGGAGAGGAAAAAGGGGAGAGAGAAGGAAGGACTGGGCATGAAAAGTTTTAAATGAGGCTACAAGAAAGTGCCAGTCAAATCTATGAGGAGTCCTAGAAGAAGATTGCATGTTAGAGGCATCCCACATAGAGCAGAAGTCCCACATTTCTATTACTTCCATGTGCTCAATCATTGTTGGGAGCAGCTTGAGGAATGTGGCCTTGGGTTAATGCTGCAGTGTATTCTGTAGGTGAAGGCTGTCATCCAGCTACACTTCTCTGAGGAGATTTTCTCTGAGGGATGTTTGAGTGATGCGTGCTCATGGCTACCCAGAATTTGATAAGTCAGTTTGATGAAATTACTTTAATAACTAATAGTAAATGAAGTCAGACAAGTGCCTTCTCCAAATATGAACCACTTTATTAATAAAAATGATACACCTTATCCATATGACATAAGTTCACCCTTCCCTGGTCATTTGTAATAACAGTTTTATTGGTTGTATGATGAATATGGTTTCAAGGTCATTTTATGTATTTTTTGCTTTGTAGTCTCAAGGTACTAGCTTTGTCTGTACCAGAATTGGGAAGAGTTTATAAAGCAGTGGTGGAATAAGGGGAAAGAAAGACAGTGTGAAAGAGGAGATGTTGACCTTTGTTCCCTTTCTTCTCTAGTCACCTAAGGTCTCTGGAGGATAGTTCTCATAGAACTAAGTTCCTTGAGCCTGTATAAAGGAAGGTTTGGCTTCTGTCCATGGTTCTGAACTAGGCTATAGCTGCTTTCCTTAATTCCAGGAATCTGGTGATAGTTTTCCAATGCATTGCCAGGATGAGTCAACCTTGTCAAGCAAAAGGTGATGTTGAGAGTAGTAAGAGAAATCAGAGATAGAGAAGAATAAAGAAATACTGATTAAGGGCAGGACACTGAGAGTGCCAAATAGAAAAAGAGAAGGTTCTGTTTTGACTTCAATTTCAGATAAATACAATTGAAATATCTATATCTAAAAAGTTTCTCCAACAAAGAAAACAGAGGATTCATGATCAAAAGCAAAGTGGTTTCCTTATCAATTAGAGTTAGAGCTAATATGGAAAAAATGCCTAGATAATCCCTCCCCCAACCCAGCAAGGACTTAGTAACATTAACTTTGGGTGTGAGTTAAGCTGCTTTCAATTATTTGTTTGTTTGTTTGTTTGTTTGTTTATTTTATTGGGGTACCATTGGTTCACAAAATCATACAGGTTTTGCCCTTGCTGGTTTGGCTCATGGATAGAGCGTTGGCCTACAGACTGAAGGGTCCCGGGTTTGATTCCAGCCAAGGACACATGCCCAGGTTGCGGGCTTGATCCCGGGCGCAGGCCTCCCCCCAGCTCTGAGCATTGTTTCCTTTACCTTTTTGCATGCAACTCCCCAGACTCCCCCATTCTGACAGCTGTCAGTCTGTTCCATGTATTTATGCCTCTGTTTTTATTTTGTCTACTAAATTCCACATATAAGTGA
>NW_006300205.1:230536-233541 GCF_000327345.1 Myotis davidii | reverse complement strand
ACACATGCCCAGGTTGCGGGCTTGATCCCCAGTAGGGAGCATGCAAGAGGCAGCCAATCCATCATTCTCTCTCATCATTGATGTTTCTATCTATCTCTCCCTCTCTGAAGTCAATAAATTAAAAAAAATCATACAGGTTTCAAGTGTACAACTCAACCAAACATCTACACACTGTATCACCTACCCACTGCCCAAAGCAAAGGCTCTTTCTGTCCCTATTTATCCCCCCTTTGCCTACCTCCACCTCCACCTTCCCCTTCCCACATATAAGTGAGATCATATGGTATTTATTTTAAAAGTCACAGTGCTCCTCATGTGTGTCTCATACTGAATCCATGATTGTATGGGAAAGAATTTTTTTCTTAAAATGCAGTGAACCTAAATCTCTTAAAATGTGATTCAAACCAACTGACCTAAGAGACAGCCATTCTAAAGCGAGATTAATTCATGAATGAGGTCCTCCTATGGACAAGGCATTGTCATAGCTCTGTGGAAAGAAACCGCAAAGACCAACTCTAAGTTTAAAATCAAGTTGGATAGAAATCTTATAAAATTATACAATTTAAATTCATAGGTACCATAGGAATGCCAAACATGTAGGACCATAAAAATTGTGTTAATACTTCTCCATTGTAAAGAGAGATAAATAGAAATCAAGAAGGATATTTAAAGCCATGTAGAGAAATTTATATTTCACATTGCATAAATGAGGAGCCATTAAAAACACTTAAATGGAAAAGTACTGTACTTTAATGAGATTAATCTTTAACAGTATGTAGCTTGGACTTAATGGGGAGGAAGGAATGGAAGAAGGAAGATCAGTTTGCAATTGTCTAGGATGGTAAAAGGTATTGAGGACTAAAACTAGACTGATGGCAATATGAATAACAGTAAGTTAAAATATTACTAGTGTAAGATTTAATTGCTATATTATAATGGATTGTGAAACTAGACTCTGTTTGCATCTGATAGCCATTATACTAGTGAACTCCTATACCAAATCCCCTGGAAGAAAAAGATCTCTTCCATAAAAAGAACTGACTTAAAAGTCAAAGAAAAACAAATATTTCCCTTTTTCTCCAAAGAGTAACCTCTTACTGAGATTGACACAAACTGTTATGTCATTTTTCTTAATATTTGGCACACTTATTCAAGTATGAAAGGATGTTTGTGCAGGATAAACCATTGACCCAGGGAAGGTATTACAGCAGTAGAAACACCCATTTTCTAGGCTTAGGATAATCTCTGGGCCTTTCTTCAAGAAATAAGGAAGTTACTTGAGGGGATAGAGAAGAATCTAATTTTTTTGTTTTGTTATTTGATATTAGTTGAGATTATGAAACCTCAGAATCATCTTGGGTGGCAGGCAAGGGAAACCCCAAATTTTACTTCCCACATAAAGGCTACTTTTTATCCTTATGATGATGGGGTTACATTGTAGATCCAGAAGATGCATATGATCCCTGTCCACATCAACCCAGGATGCAGATAATGTCTTCATTGCAGGGAAGGAAAACACAGCCACCATCAGCTCTCCACAGCTTTCCTTTAGCCATTTCCCGGCCCCGGAGCCACCCATAAGTACTGCACATAATGATTGGCTCCTTAGGAATGAACTGCTTTCCCTTTTTACCTTTAGGTGACTGCCAACTAAAACCAAACCCAGCAAGAAGGCTACCTTTCCCTAGCTTCTAAGAGCGCTAACTCTACACCATAGTACTTGAGACACACTTTAAAGGAACCCCAAATTGTGCACTTCCCAAAGACTAGTGTTTTAGCAATAGAAATTGTATTTTATACCCAGCCGCTGAGGCTAAATCTTTTCCTTATTAGCATGATGCTAATTCTACCTCCCTACTCTCATGACTCCCATTCAAAATCATTTTTCTTGCTCTTGGCTTCACCTCAACAACAACAAATACTCTGATGCCAGTGCTTGTCATACTTTCTCCGCTGAGAACCACAGGAAGACCCAGCTAATTAATGTAGCAGCTACAGTAGACAATACAGTCTCAGAAAAATAAAATTCTGAGGTAAGAAACCTAAGGAGAGCATATATGCTGGAGAAAATAATGCTATGTTTTTCTAAAGACTTTCTGTGTTAAAACTGCTTATTGAACACTTATATGTTACTATACATTTTCAGTTCTTTAAAATGGATTTTTAATCATGACCTCTCAGTCTCTGGTTTGGCATACATTTATTAGAAAATCTGTAAAGATTTATGGATACACCACACAGAATCAATTTTAATCTTCCAATGCCTCCCAAATATGTTATGTGTTTGAGGAGAAGCAAATTAACATCACTGCTACATCCTTTATGAAGACAGTATTTGAGTAGTCAGTCTTAAAACAGTGCCAGTTCAATAACCATGGAAAATGTCATCTGTCACATTGAGCAGAATAATCACTTGTTAGAAAATTACCAGTTATTAGACAAAAACATTGAAAATAACTCTACTAGATAAGGTGGCAATTATAATGAATAACATGGTTTCTAAGCCTGATGGTTACTTCCAAGATGTAATTGATTGGGCTGTTGAGTACGTCTAACATTTTTAAAATATCGTAGGGGGAAAAAATCACGGAGCTTGATCATTTTATTTCCCAATAAAGCATATATTAAGTGTTTTTTAGTATCTTTTAATAAATGAGTATCATATTTCATGAAGGTATATAGTATAGCTTTCCTCTTATAGGCAGACAAGAGTAATACTAGAGGCCCAGTGCACAAAAATTTGTGCACTCAGAGGGGAGGCAGGGTCCCTCAGCCTGGCCTATGCCCTCTCGCAGTCTGGGACCCCTCAGGGGATGACCACCTGCTGGCTTAGGCCCACTCCCCGGGGGATTGGGCCTAAGATGGCAATCAGACATCCCTCTGGCAGCCTGGCAGCCCTCGGGGGATTGTCCACTTGCCAACGGGGAGCAGGCCTAAGCTGCAGTCGGACATCCTTAGCACTGCTGAGGAGGCAGGAGAGGCTCCCACCACCACCGCTGTACTGG
>NW_006300205.1:215170-230256 GCF_000327345.1 Myotis davidii | reverse complement strand
CCCGGGGTTTGTTTAGCTTCTATAAATGCAACATTGTTGCATCCGGAACTCAGAGCTGGGCCGCGGCAGGTGGGGAACATTGGCTTCCTCCATCACTGGAGCAAACAAGCCTCCTGTTCACTTCAGCTGCCTGGCTGCCGGCCGCCATCTTGGTTGGCAGTTAATTTGCATATCACCCTGATTAGCCAATGGGAAGGGTAGCAAAGTTACGGTTAATTACCATGTTTGTCTATTATTAGATAGGATGCCAAAGCATCTGAATGACCGGTTGCTATGATGCGTGCTGATCACCAGGAGGCAGACGTTAAATGCAGGAGCTGCCCCCTGGTGGTCAGTGTGCTCCCACAGACAACCTCCCGCAGTCCCTCCCCCTGGCCTGCTGGCCCCAATCAGGGCCAAATGGGGCTGGCCAGGGGTGGAGGTTGGCTGGCCACAGGAGGTTGGCTGTGGGAGCACACTAATCACCCAGCCATCTGGGGGGAGAGAGACCCCATCTGTGCATGAATTTGTGCACTGGGCCTCTGGTAGAACAATAAAATAATCACTGCTAACAAAGTAGCAAGCTTCTGTAACATTGTTATTATAGGCATACTTCATTTTTTGACCTTTGCTTTATTATGCTTCATAGATGTTACATTTTTATAAATTGAAAGCAAGAACCTCCACCAAGAGAAAGGTTACAACTCACTTGATTATAATACTCATTTTATTATAATACTCTCTTTATTACAGTGGTCTGAGACTGAACCTACAATATTTCTGAGGTATGCCTGTACTCACTTCTTATTTAAAGTAACAACTTTGCTCAATCCATAATACTTTCGTAGATATTAAACAGCTTGCTGTCCAAAACATACCATAATTCTCAGGTATGACCAATTCTAAATTGAAAACTAGCAGATGAAGTAGGTCTTGGTTTTTAATCTACCTTAGCATTTAGAAACAATATAAAATATTATAGGATACATAGAGATAATTTGAATGTCATTTAAAAATAGCAATAATATGTCAATTTCATAATTATTGTAATAATATAATAATACCTTTTAAATGGTTACAATATAATAGGTCTGCATCTAAGCATTATTCATACATTATCCCCTCTAATCTTCAACAGAAATTTTTGAAGTAGATGGTTAGATAATTATTCTATTTTTTAGATGAGGTGACTGAGGCTTAAAGACATTAAGCATGTTCAAGGTCAAGCAGTGACATGGGATAAGAGCTGAGAATTGATCTAAGTCTACATGATTCCAGGGCTTGACTGTTTCACTATTATGTGAAATTGATATAATTTGCAAATAATCTTATTTCTGCATCAGTTCTTTGTAATTATATATTATATTCTAAACTTAATGTTTCATCATGTATTGGTTTGACAAGGTTTCTACAAAGATATATCAAAAAATGTGAGATTATACACTCACACATATACATATAAGCGTCCAATTGTCCAGTCGTCTGTTCAATGAATCAAAGTGTAATCTGTATATATGAAAGCCTAAGTGACTGTTAAGACCGGTTGACTGGTCGCTATGATGTGCACTGACCACCAGGGGGCAGACACTCAATGCAGGAGCTGCCCCCTGGTGGTCAGTGTGCTCCCACAGCCAACCTCCCACAGACGTGCAACCTCCCTTGGTCCCAACCCTCCAGCCAGCCAGCCTCAGTTGGCCCTGATCAGGGTGGCTGGCCAACCTCCCACAACCCCTCCCCCCAGACAACCAACCTCCCACGATCCCTCCCCCTGGACTGGGTGAGGCAGCCCCAATAGGCTCTGAGGGACCCCACCCATGCATGAATTCGTGCACTAGGCCTCTAGTATGTTAATTATATACTAAGGCCACTCAACTACTTGCTATGTCATTCACTGACCACCAGGGGGCATACACTCTGGCTGGTAGATTAGCTTGCTGCTGGGGTCCGGCCGATTGGGACTGAGTGAGATGGGCCAGACATGCCCTGGAGCCCTTCTGTGGTCCCTCCCCACCTGGCCAACCTCCCACATCCCTCCCTGGCCCCGATCGTGCACTGGTGGGGTCCCTCAGCCTGGCCTGCACCCTCTCGCAATCCGGGACTCCTCTGGGGATGTTGGATAGCCAGTTTCGGCCCCATCCCACAGGCCAGGCCTAGGGACCCCACTGATGCATGAATTCGTGCACCAGGCCTCTAGATATATATATTCCTATCTAGGTTCCAGAGAGACATTTACTAAGTAATTTCAGAATACCTCCTAGAAAAACATTACCTAAATATGCCAATAATGGGTTAATTGCCTGGATCCAAAGAGTGAGAGTTCCTGAGTGGATTGTATCATGGGGAAGCTCCTAGTGGAGTGCTTCAGGAGTTGTCTTCAGACAGATTATTTTTAATTAAACCAGATACAAACATAAAAGCTGCAATTGTAGGCTTTGAGCATGCTATAAGGCTGGGCAGCATAACTAGTGTATTAGGTGATGGGATTACTTTCTGAAAGATCTTAGCATACAACAAGAAGCTGAATCAAACTGGATGAAGTATTCATAGTGTATCAATCAAGATAAGCTAGGTTATAGTTCAGTAACACACAACTACCAAATCTAAGTGTATAAATCAAACGTTTTTTGTCACCCATACTATATTTTAAGCGCATATAGATGCAGGGGAGCTGGATGGACCTTTTTCTTTATAGTTGCTCAGGGCATACCTTTGTTCATATTGCATTGGAAAAAGCAAATTACATAGCAATAACTAGGTTTAAGAGGAGGATTGGAATGCTACCCGGTCATATGTTCTAAAAGGAGAATAGGACTGGAATGTTTCTGAACAGCCCTAATTATCACAATTAGGGATAAGTGGAGATCTTAAACTCAGACTCTGCAGAAGAGAGAAAGTGCAATTCAATGTCATGGCATAAAAAAAATATCTAAAGTATGCATTGACTCTAGCAGCAAATTAAATAAAATTGTGGTGGAGAGCAATAGACCTGAGAGGGCAGAGAGAGGAGGACAGTGTGGGAAGACCGGAGGGAAGCTTGCTGCATATGGAGCTCTGCTGCTCTCAGGGCTGCTGTGTTCAGTTCAGGCCACAGCACTTGGACAGGGTTTAGACAACAGAGAAAGCTTGCCCATCAAACAAACAGACTGAAAAGGGGTCTCAAATCACGCCATCTGAAAAACCACCAAAGCATCAGGATGGTGAATCTGGAAAAGAGAAGGTTTAGGTGAGAGTATGTTCAAGGTCTTCAAAGAGTTAAAAAGATTAGGTATGAAAAATTAAATTGTCCTGATCTTTGCAGAGAGCAACACATGGATCATTAGAGAAATTATGTGTAAGCAGACTTCTCAATATGAGGAAACATTTCCAATAAGAGTTGCCTTTATAAAAACGAAGTTGCCCATTTTTAGGGATATTTACATAGCTTGTTAGAAATGTTGCAAAGGAAATTATTATTTTTTTTTAAATATATTTTATTGATTTTTTACAGAGAGAAAGGGAGAGAGATAGAGAGTTAGAAACATCGATGAGAGAGAAACATCGATCAGCCGCCTCCTGCACATCCCCCGCCGGAGATGTGCGCGCAACCCAGGTACATGCCCTTGACCGGAATCGAACCTGGGACCTTTCAGTCCGCAGGCCGACGCTCCATCCACTGAGCCAAACCGGTTTCGGCGCAAAGGAAATTTAAACATTAGATGCTGGATTCCTTAAAGCCTCTCCTAATCTTAAGGTTTTATTATATCATATACTAATATTACATCCTATTCTAATATAATCACTGTATCAGAGAGATGTTGTTCTGCAACAAACCACCCTAACACTCAGTGGTTTAAAACTATGAATCCACTGATCTTGTTTGCATTCATTTTCACACTTATGGTCCACTGGACAGGGCCTACTTCTCACATGGCTGTGGGTGTCTGGCTGTTGTCTGGGCAACAGACCGGATTGGACCATGTATCACTCATCTTCCAGCTGGCCAGGCCAAGCTTGTTCCTATGGCAGTGACAGGACTACAAAGGAACAAGAGGAAGCATACAAGGCCACTGAACACAAGGCTGGACCTGACAGCCATCACTTTGGATACATTTTCTTGTCCAAAACAAGTTATAAATTCTGCTCAGGTTCAAAAACATAGAAGTAGACCCTGCCTATTTAGGGGAGGAATACACTAAGGCCATTTCTATGATCTACCATAATCCTGTATACCTACAATTAGGTGTTCTTCAAAATTGCATATTTTTCATAACTTAATGAAAATAGAATGTTATTGCATATATTCACCTTCAATTAAAATACATTTATTTTCAGTACTTGGAATTATAAAAAAAATAGCAATTATATGAAAATACCAGAATCTTGCTTGGCATTTTCCAATTACCTCAGCTACCATACAAGGTACAGGCTGATGGACTTTCCAATGGATACAATGCTCTGAAATTTTAGGAAAGGAAGGTGTTTCTGACTTGGAGTTATCAGGGCAGACTTGATGGAGAAGATGGCATTGAATCAGGATTTGAAGCGTGGTTAGAATTTTGATATGTAGATATAGAAAAGAAAAGGCAGGGCAGGAAGAAGAACAAAAACTTCAGTAGTCCATAGCATCATGGGCAAGAGCATGTACTAGACAATAATGTGTCAGAGTATATGAAGGAGCAAAGTGAAAAATGCATTTGGAAAGGTAAGTTGAAACTCTGAATACCTAACTAAAGATATTAAATATATTAATCTTTCGAGTAATATATCTATAAATTTGAATACCTGTGTCTTGTGAAAATGACTCAGGTGTTCTGAGAACATAGTGGCTGAACAACAGCTACTGGATAATGACAATGAGAGGAAAGAAACTATAAATTTATATCCACAGTATTGTATATAGTTTTCATTAACCAGCGCAGATTCACCTGCCAAAAGTACAAGAAACTTAATTTTCAGAAAGACATTAGTCTGCAGAAGCAAGTGTACTCGGGCGTAGCAGACATCTATTTTGCTTTGAGTACTTTTATGTAACTCTGTCAACCATGATAAACATCACTGTAATTCCTGCTCATTATCTTCGTGGGGAGACTCTGAGGTCCTGGGTAGGAAAGGCCAAAGGATGAGGTTGGTGGAAGCCATCACTGCTCAGAATGCTCTGAGGATAAATCTTCTCACACAAGGTGACACCGTCTGCCACATAATCTTGACATACAATTAGCTTCAGAAAGCAATACTTGCAATGATTGTTCTGGAGCGAACAATCTTATGTTTCAGAAGATTCCCCCAGATTAATGATAAGATGCATGTATTTTGATCGAGTGTAGAAATGCCAAAGCTTTAAGACAGGAGGGACTGAAGCAATGGATCGCATGCAACAGAGCATTCTATCGGGGCAGAGCTGAGACTCGGTTTTGACCGACATGATGAAATCTGTGAAAGCTCTTTCCAATGCATGTTTGCCTCCATCAGTTTATACAGTCTGAGGAGAGAGAGTACTTGGACAGCTCTCCCAATTAGGGTCCAGGCTTAGACATTGGGTTAGAGGAATGAAATTGCTGGGCAACAGAATTGAGGGAAGGAGAGTGGGATTCCTGTAAGAAGTTTTATCATAAGGGAACAAAGAGCCTGATGTGGCAATTGAGTCTCAGTGGTGAGGCCTGAATTGTGGTTACTGTGAATATGCTATCCTTAATGCAGCTACTCTGATTGCATAAGTAACTTTTAAGGAGAAAAATAAATGTATATGTGGCTTTGGGCTATTTTTTTAGGAACTAAGCAAGACTTCTGAGTGCCCTTGCCAAATGGATGTGAGCATCTCAAAAAAATGCAAATTAGATATAAAAAACTAAGTGAAGGCAAATAATATCTTCCCTTTTTCCATTTGGTCATTGGGGCCTGAGGAGGGGAAATGCTACATAATTTCTGGGCAAAAGACAGGCAATAATGTGATAAAATGGTAAACACACAGAATTCGGAATTAAAAGGCCTAGTTTTCAGTCTTGACGCCACCATTTATTAGCTGGACAAGTAATTTAACTTGTGAGTCAGACTGCCACTCTTGAAAAATGCAGACTATTATAACAATTAGCTCATAAGGTCACTTAGTTCATCTAAACCTTTTCAACTACATATACACAAATAATATATTTTTGATACATTATAGAAAAATTAAAAGCTTCGGTCATGGTAGCCAGAAATAGGGTTTTCTGGAACTTAGGGGTTTTGTACAACACAGGACTTCAATTCTAAAAATGGCAAAGTCCTGAGCAAGCCAAGATTAGTTGGCCACCTTACAAGATCTAAGACATTCTTGCTGCCCTAATTGGCCACAGAGAAGGTTTCTCTGAGAAGATTAGCATACCTATAACACATGTGTAGCTCACTAGAACTCTGAGAATTAAATTAGGTGTTATATTTCTGTCTATGCAGGTATCTCTGGGCTTCTTCCTGAGAAAATGTATGATTCAAGCTTGTAAGGTAATTCCCTACAAATTGAATTTGGTATATTTCATGAGGCATGACTGTTTGCCCTGGAAAATATAAGGGTCATATCTCAAGAAAGAAAGAGACAGGGAAGAAATGAGCCATAACAGGTAAAATGGAGAGTCCTTTTCTGAACTGAATTGATAGTGAGGAAGAGGATCGTGGGTAGAACAGAAATCTGTTTTCTTTCCCCCTTGAAGAAGCCATAGTAGGGAGAATTTAGCAGGGCTCCCTCTAGTTTCTAAAATCTTTGATGTTTGAGTGAAGCTATGGCAGATATTGACAAACTTCTCCCCTTTCAGTGTGTCCTACATTCAGTTTTCTGTTTTTAATTGCTAGATATTAGCTTTATCTTCTCAACTGAGATGAGTCTTTTCCTGACAGTTACTGCAAGCTGGAGCATGAGAAGGTTTTATTTCATTGTCTTTGCCAGGAAGGGCCAACTTCTTGAAGGGTCAAAGCTGAAAACAGACCTTACACTGCTCAGAAACTTGATACTTTTCTGCATCACACTGTTAAACATCTCTCTAATGAAAACATGTTTTATTATACTTTATTTTATGCTCACTGTGTGTAGGCTACAATTGAACTGTCTAATAAAGATGCTGATCCAAGTTTCTCTGGCATCTAAATTCTATTGAGACCTCAGAGCCAGGCAGAATAAGCATAGTGAAAATCCAACACAATGTAAATATCAGTGGATTTGAGTAGAGAGGAAAAACTTAGGAGGAAGACTATATAAATTCATTCAAGGTCAAGTCAGCACATTCATTGAGGGCATACCAAAGCAGAGGCACTTTTCATCCTATGGGCCATTTTTTATTATAGGATGGAGAAGCAGTAGATCATCTATCTCCTGTGGATGTTGCATTTAGCAGAGAGCATAGTTGAGGGGATAAGACAGTCATATGAATAATAATGGATCATAGGAAAGAGAAAAGAAAAACCAGGTGGCCTTATGCCCAAAATGTTAATTCATGATCTCTGTCCTAATTCATATTTAAGATAGGTACTACTTCTGACACGAACAATTCTTGGACGTGGGGATTAGTGTTTGATTTTGGTAGGTGAATACGATTCCCAAGGTGTATTTCTGGGACATGAGGATTTTAAAGATAGGCCAGTGCTAGACCAGGAAGAGCCTTCAGTAACGGCTAAGAACTGTGGGGTTTTTGTTTGTTTCCTAACCCACTTTTCTAACGGCAAATACCCAAATAATCTGTTGGTTTACTATTACGGCAGTGGTGCACTAGAGAAAGTACCAGAATCTTCTGAAGGCAGGGAAGAGTCATGTGTACCTTCCTCTTCCTTTAGATATTATTGTATCACCTGCATATTATAGCACCTGTTCTTCCTTGATGAAACACCATTTTTAGGCAATCAGGTGGCAGGGAAGACATTTGGATAGTCAGTTAAAAAATTAAATCTCTGTTCTATGAAGATTGGGGTGGAAGTTGTATATAATATATACTGGAATGAGACAATTTGGAGAATTGGAATATTATTTACAAAAAGAGAGCAAAGGGACTTCTTTATCATAATAAATGATGATTTAAGCTTTCAGCATCTTCAGTTTGGGAAAAATATGAACTGGATAGTCCAACAGAAATCTTAAGGAAACCTCTAAAAGTGAGGGACTAGATCGTTGGTGAAAGTTTAGGACTAGTATAGAAATTTGAGATTCAACTCTGCAGAAGTGATGGCTAGGTGGAAGTGGCACTATAGAAATGCAGGTTAAATGACGAAAAAAGGATGTTGCTAAACTCTCATAAAAATGCATACTACTATTTTCCCTGTCAGGTAACAGAAAGTTAGGACACATGCTGTGATGTAGGGACTGTAATAAGTTGTTGATTCAGGATCTCTTTGACATACTTATGTTACCATACTAACTTACGAAGCTCTAGTCTTTCATCTTCTTTTTTGATATAGAAATGGAATTCATGAGCTTCAAATCTGGTATAAGATTCAGTTGCATGGATTTAAATTCCAGCTAAATAGCTATTCAGTAGTATAACCACAGATGAGTTACCTGATTTCTCTAAAATTATTTTTTCAGCTGTATAAGGAAATAGTTACAATTCCCACGTCATTCCATTGCTGTGAGTTTTAAATGAGTCTACATATGTAAACATTTCACTTACTGTTTATAGCACATAGAAAGCAAATGTCCATTACAAGCTGGACATTAATAATTGTTCCATGTTTTCAAATATGCTTCAACATGTATATCTCTGATAATAAGTTTAGATTTTAAAGATCAAACTATATTTTAATGAGAACTTATGTGCTCACATCAGAGAATACCCTTTTCAATGTAAAAAAAATCTCTATATCTGCATTTTCAAATTGGACTATGATACATCATTCTGAATGGTCTAAAAAAACCCAACCACAATGTAACAGAACAGCCCCACAATTAAACCAAAGAGCTCAGCTGGTCTGCACCCAATGGGTTTCCAAAAAATAACACTTTGATCCATATTCAATTTCAAAGTTATTTTGTATAAATTGAGCAATAAACAGAAAAAATAAAGTTGGACAATTTGGGCACAGAGAATGGACATTGTAGGCACGCGCTTAGTTTGACATTGGTGTAAGACTTCCTGAGACCAATGGTTTTGTCCAGCAATCTGGCCAATTCAATTATTTAATTTAATAATATTTCAATGTATTGGGAGAATTAATAATAACACTGCCATAATTTCTCTTTTTATGGGAATAAACATCTTACTATTATTTAATAAGTGCAGAGTTTTATTCTTTTTTACTTGGTGTTTTATTTTATAGTGTATATAGTAGGTCAGTTATTTGAAGTTTGGCTTCTTCCAAGCAACTCCATGTCTGTGTCATAGAGAGATTTGTGATTTTGCTGAGGCACAAATTTTATGTTGTTGTTTCCAAATCCCCATTTTCATGCTTCCTTGCTCTCTGGTCACTTGGAAATTACATATGATAGAGTTTTCTTGTTGATTGTAAGTCTCATGTGTATATGACAAGTGCCTACTGTTCAATACTTTTTTTTTTCTTTTGGCAAATAACAACCTGTAATTTCAAAATGGCTAAAATGAGTTCAGGCAAGTGACTAGAGCAGCCGTGGGCAAACTACGGCCCGCAGGCCGGATCCGGCCCATTTGAAATGAATAAAACTATTGAAAAAAAAGACTGTACCCTTTTATGTAAAGATGTTTACTTTGAATTTATATTAGTTCACACAAACACTCCATCCATGCTTTTGTTCCGGCCCTCCGGTCCATTTTAAGAACACATTGTGGCCTTCAAGTCAAAAAGTTTGCCCACCCCTGGACTAGAGTCTAGTCCTTGGTAATTTCATTAAAAGGGTAGGGACTCATCTGTTTCCCTGTTTGGTTCACTGTAGGGCTCATCTCTGTGATTGCAGAATCTACAGCCCTAACTCTCTTGGCTTGTGCCATTATGAAATCCTGGAGGAACCAAAGGGCATTCAGGACAGATCAGGGATGGGTCAGCTTTGCATTTAGAGGGAGAACAATGGACTATTGTGGAGGAGATTTCAAAGCCTCTCGTCCTTTCAAATAAATTCTCATATTTTATCACCTTCACTATCTGATGAAAGTTCTGTATGTCAAAACCAGAGGCATGCTTTTAATTCCATTTATCTCGTTTCATCTTCTTTTCTTTTAGACCAGTTCCAGAAAACAGAAAGTTCCCTGGCTCTTAGTGAGAGAGTTCTCCTGGGGTTTTTGCCCTCAGGAATCTTCCCCCACCTCCCTTCCCTGCATCCAATGCAAACTAACTTACATTCTGGTTAACATACTCTTCGTTTTTCATTTAATTCATTAGCTCTCTCATCTCTTAAAGAGCTGTATGTTTAAAATTCTACTCTTAGTTTAAAATACCTAAATAATCTCTTATTCAAACTCAGCTAGGGTCAGCATGATGAAAAGATCTAGAGAAAATATATGTTGAATGATCCAAGGTCACTGTTCAATTTTAACTTTTCAACTTTGTTCTTTGAACAGGTGAGAAATCTTTAACCCCTTCCCCAACAATTTTTTTTGTTAAAAACGTTTCTTTTTCAGACTAATTTTTTTTATTTTGGTTCTATATAGTATTTTTGATGCTGGTTATGAAAACAGTTTGTAACTCGTCTTCCTATAAACCATATTTTTTTTACCATATTTTCTTAGCATACTCGTCGACGACTGAAAAGGAACATTTTGTGAAAACGAGTATACACGTTTCTGCCGGGGAAGGGGTTAAAGTAAAGTTATGCCATATTTTAGCATTTTCTTCTTTTTCTCTTTTTCACTCTATGTTCTACAGACTAATAGCCTGGCAAAAATGTCCACATCCTAGTCCTTGAAATCAGTAAATATTTTACCTTACATGGTAAAATGAACTTTGCAGATATGATTAAATTCTGGATCTTGAAATGGAGAAATTATCAGGACTATAGGCAGCTTCTGCCGCTGGAAGCTGGAAAAGGCAAAAAAAAAAAAAAATCTCCCTTAAAGCCACCAGAAGGAACGCAGTCCTGCTGACCCCTTGATTTTATGACATCTGATCAGACTGTAAGATAATAAATTTGCATTATTTTAAGCCACTAAATTTGTGGACTTTATTATAGCAGCAATAGGAAACCGATATACTGTCCCTCTATTTTTTCCCAGTGGGTCAAAATAATCTCTAAACTTGGCCACCAAAGCACTGTGAAGCTTCTGGAACACCTGTTCTTTTTAGTTTCCTCTCTTTTATCTCATTTTGGGATGTGTGTGTATGTATGTGTGTATGTATCTGTGTTATAGCAGAGCCTCTTGTGCAAATTCACTACTGACACTTCATGAGAATTGGGATTGTATCTATCATCAATCTAACAGACTATTTATCCAGGGTCTGCTAGGTACTCAGTGCTGTGCTATGTTGTTTCAATGTTTCTTCTCTAAGAGGTTATAATGTCTTTTGCAATCATGAGTTGAGAAATAAACTTGGAGAGTGAAATTACTTGCAACCTGAAAAAGCAGTTATCTTTTCCATTCGCTGGCGTAGAAAAACATTTCTTTTCCTATCTGGAGAATTATGTTCTCAACTGGAAATTCTAAGACCACTTCATTCTGGAAGTTATTCCTCATAAAGTGATTTGCTTCTTTGCAATGTCAGGAGACAGGGCTAAACTGAAAAGAAGGAAGCGTGGGGCTCACATCTCCTAACTGAGAGCAGGTATGGCAAGCGGAAGCAGCTTTATTTTGTCACCTCAGCAGGGTTTCCAGGATCACGGGCCTTCTTGAGGGGCCACCGTCACTAATGACTGCGTTGTGCATGTGTGTTACCAAATCTGAAGTTCAGTGGCAAGTGCTCTAGGTTGCTACAGACTGTTTCGGATTTTCTTAGCAACCAATCTGGTAGGCACTGAAGGACTAAACACCATGAGAATTTTATGATTTTCAAGCAGAAAGAAAATAACCGGTAGCTCTAGTTTGGGTTGGTTTTACCATGATAATTTATAATTTGATGTTTTAACCAATAAGGGAATAATTTGTTTGCCTTTAGGTTTTGGTACATCTCATATGATTGTTAAATCTGTTTTTATTAAACAATGGAAAATATAAAAAAGAATAAATCAAAATTAATTGCATAATCCTACCATCCAGAGATAACTACAGTGGACATTTAGGGATGTGTGTGTATGTATGTGTGTATGTATTTTAAAATAATCCATTCTCAGTTCAAACTTTCAAAGAGCCCAAAGGTGAAATAAATAAAAAGCCCAAGTCAATTTCTCTTTCCCACTTCCCATGATTAACCAGTGTTTACATTTTCTTGCACAGTCTTCCAGAAATCCCGATTCTTTCTCACTGTGTGTGTGTGTGTGTGTGTATGATTTTTAACAAAATAGAATTATATTTAGCATTATATTTAAAATCTACTTTCATTTAAAGGTATTAGTAATAACAACATATAGTTATAAACATATATTTAGAAAATTTCTGGAAGAATGCAAAAAAAATAGAAAACAATCCAAAATTGTTATAAGAACTATGTTCTAGGTATTTGTATTTATTTTACCTTATGTTACTTAATTCTCACAACTGTATTAGGTGGTTCCCATTATTGCCACTTTACAGATGAGGAAATTTAGAGTTAGACATTAAGTCCAAGGTCACACAGCGAGCAAAAGATAGAAGTGTGTTCTGATTCCAGCCCTGGCTTATTTCAGAACTCAGGTATTGTAGACTTCTTCTCATGCCAATAAATGTCTACAATTATTATTGAATATGGCATAACATTAGAATATCATGGTATACCATAATTTAGCCAAATTTTATCATTAGATATTTAGGTTATTTCCTTCTCATTATTCTAAGTAATGTTCTTCCTAAATTATTTTGCTAAATTAATTTACTAGACGCTTACCAGTAATTACTAGGTTGGTAAATTATCCTCAATGAAGATTTTATCAATTATTTACTTGTACTATTATATATTATATGAGGCCCGGTGCACGGATATATTACTAGAGGCCTGGCCTGCGGGGATCAGTGGACCTCTGCACCTCCTCAGCCCAGCCTTACCCACCAGCTCATCTGGCTCCAGTCTGCTGTCCCTGTCAATCCCACACAACAGGAAGTAGTGCGTGAAGCAGCAGGCAGCCAGGGAGGAGCCGGAGCCCAGGCTGGGTGCCGCCCAGGGATCCCCCTGCCCATCCAGGCCCTACCGCGCCTGCCTCCAGCACTGGGGTGCACAGGGGAAGTGTCCGTGCTCCCACTGTGAGAGCGCACTGACCACCAGGGGGCAGCTCCTGCATTGAGTGTCTGCCCCACGGTTGGTCAGTGTGTATTAAAGCTACTGTCTGGTCATCCAGTCGCTTAGGCTTTTATATATATAGATTATTTATATTATATCATAATTCTTTCTCTTGGCAATCTCAAAGGTCAAAATGCATCTCATTTCTTTAATTTGAATTTATATTACTAGTGAATTCACATTTCTTATGATCATTGTGACTTGCATTTTTTATTTTTTTATTTTGTGATTGCTCTTCCTATTGATCTTCTCTGGTAAATTATAATTTTTATTAAGGCTTTTTTCTATGTAAAAATCATTTATAGATTAAGGGCTTACATATCATAATATTTTACTTTTTATCATATTTTGAATATTATTTATGGTCTTATTCACCTTGAAGAAATTTTAATCTACCAATATTACCTTAGTTTCTTTGGATAATAATTATAAAACTATTCTCCATACCAAGATTATAAAATGATTTTCTTCTAGCCCTCTTAAGGCAAACATTTGTATCTTTAATCTATCAACTTATTTAAGTGTATGATATGAGAGATGGAAAAAGCTACTTTTTTCAACTATTTGTGTAATTAATGAAGAACATTTAATGAAGAACATAAAATATATTCTCCAGATATTTTAAATTTGAGTATTTATCATAATCTATTTATAACCAAATCATATGGTTATTTCTGGACTTTCATTTTTCTATCAGTTTTAAGGTCAATTTCAGAGCTTTTAAAAATAAATTATAGACATGTAGGTAAAAATGAAATGTCATAAATTTTGGAAAGAAAGAAAGAGAGCTATTTATTTGTAAATTGAATGGTTATATAGAAAAGTCTAAGGAATCTACAAAACAATTACTAGAACTAATACTAAAGTTAGCAAGGTAATAGAGATTGAAGTTCAATATAACCGAAGTCAAATTTATTTTTATACACTATTGGTAAACAATTATAAAATGAAATGTTTAATATTTTATCAAATTGCATCAAAACACATACAATATATAGGAAAAATTTTTAATGATGTGCTAGATTTGTATCCAAATAAATATGGGTGAATGAAGTTAAAGAAGACCTAAAATATGATTATGTCATGTTTCTGGATTGGAAAATGCCAAACTTTTTAAATGGAAATTTTCTCAAATCAGATTTTACTATCCACCTTTTTTTTTTTTACTACAAAGTGACAAATTGTTTCTAAAATTTATGTGGAAATGAAAAGGACTTGAATATTCAAAGCAATTTGACAAAGAACAAGTTTGAGGACATGCACTGACTTCAAGATATAATACAAAGCTAAAGCTGCAATAATCAAGCAGTGGGAATTGTCATAAAATGAAAGTATATCAATGCAATGCACTTTTTGGCACTTTTATTGCTTTTGAAAGCAGAGTTATAGCATTAAATTGGAAAGAAAGGAGAAAACAAAAGAAAAATTGATCACAACATGGATGGACCTTGAGAATATTATGCTAAGTGAAATAAGTTCGTCACAAAAAGCTAAGAATCATATGGCTTCACTCATTTGTGGGATATAAAACTGAAACTCACAAATATAAACATCAGTGTGGTTGTTTCCAGAGGGAAGGGGGTGGGGAGAGAAGGGGGCCCTAATATGAAGTGACAGGAGATTTTAGTTGGGGTGGTGGGCACACAGTGTAACATACAGATCTTGTAACATAGAAACCCACACCTGAAATCCAGATGATCATCCAGACCAATGTCACTCCAATAAATTTAATTTTTAAAAAATTGAAAATATAATTATTATACATGCATATGGAATACATTTTTTGAGAAGCTAAACATTTGGAGAGACATGAATGAATCTTGCAACACATAAGGCATGTGTTTATGATATCCAATGATCAG
>NW_006300205.1:210484-215129 GCF_000327345.1 Myotis davidii | reverse complement strand
GAATCAGAATCAGTAAAAGGGATTATTGAAATGGAAAAATACGGTATTAAAGGTGTGGCTGGAACATCTGTATCAGTTTGGTCACGTTAACCATGTTAATTCAGAAGAAGGGTAAGCATGATTGAGTCCTGCTGATGAAACTTTGTCACAGGCTAAAGGCCATCCAAACAGGCACAACATCAAAGCAAATGGAAAGGAAACTTTTGCGGGTAACCCCGCTATTGAAGAAGTAAGACATGTCAGAGATTATCAGAGGGAGTAGGCATTTGCTTAACTTTTTTTTCCAATGTAGATGAAAATGGCCCTTTTAAGGAAGACTGAGAGAATGTTTAGCAGACTACATCTGGTTAAACATCTCTGATGGATTAGTTCACAAGACTATTTGGTGGAAATGCATCTCATAAGCTTAAACTCCTCCTAGTCATTTTGAAATCATGTGCTAATGGAACTATGAACGTCTTTTCAGAACCTAATCTCTTCCTAAGTATGGGATTTTCTCTATGTAAAATAAAACTATTGATTTTGTATATTTTGCACATAACTGGCCACCTCTCGAAGTTATCTTGTTGATTCCAGTAGTTACTCAATTGGCAACTGGTGTTATGGGGCGTTCTCTTTAAATAATGGCATCTCATCGAATGTAGAATTAAAATCAATACCCCTAGCACAACCGGAAAGGTCCAGGCTATGTCGTCCGTCTTGTCTTACGGCCCTCTTTTCCTTCCCTCACTGCACTGCCTGCCATTCCGGCCTGTTTTTGTTTTGGTTTTTTTCCTCCTCAATTGTACTTGATAGCCTTAGGACTTTGAACTTGCTCTTCTCATTGTGTGGAGTGCTCTTTGGAACTTTTCACTTCTCTCTACCATCTCCAGCCCACACCTTAGATCTCTGCTTATGGAACCCTCCTTGCAGGAAGCTTTACCTGGTTCTGTAGTTTATATTAAGTCTGCCTGTCTCTCTCATTGCAGCCAGTGCTTTTTTTCTTTCAGGGAAAATTTCATAGTTTGTGAATCAATATCTTTTATGTAATAATGTATTTGATTATCTACCTCCTCTCCCAAGGTTGTAAGCTTTACATGAGCAAGGGTATATATATATATTTTTTTGTCTTTTAGTCACTATACTTCTATACCTAGCACAGTTGTATTATATAGTAGGAGCTCCATAAATATTTCTTAAAAAATGAATTGCTATCAAAATCTATACCTATTTCTTTCAGATAAGTCCTCGCTTCCTCTTGTCTATTTAGAAAGGTGGGGGGAAGGAGTAAGAAAAGCTTATCTCTATTATGATATTTGTGTCTGATTTAATAGATTTCTACTTGAGACACATTTGTAGTTGAGAACTATATAATATGTTAATGGAATAGAGAGCTGTTCTGTTGGTAGAATGTTCAGACATAGAACTGCAGGGAGCTAAGAGTAGAAAAATGGGAAAACAATATTGTTCAGCTCATAGCCGCATAAGGACTATCAATTCCAAGTTCCACATTTGGCAAAGGGAAATATCTATTAATATAACTAGGATTGAGGGAGTATAAATATGTATATAAAATATGTATATAAAATATGTATATATTCTCTCTCTCTCTCTCTCTCTCTCTCTCTCTCTCTATATATATATATATATATATATGGGGGGGTTTAAAAAGTGCCATTATTATCATTATATGTGGTACTTAGAGACTGTCAAATTTCTCCTTTTAATAGATTAAACACATTGCTACGGATTTTTTAATTACCTCCCCCCCCAAATTGTTTATTTTTCTGAGAGACAGCCATTTCATTTGAACAGGTTATAAGATTTTATCCATTATGCATCCTGTACGTTAAGCTCTTAGGATGTTAGATTAGAAATTGTGCAGTAATTAATATTCAAAATAACATTCTCATGTTGACTCTTCTAGCCATGAATAATTTGCTGTATAGACAGAGCATGTGAGATAGTGATAGTATCCTTGGTGGCAGTTTCACAAAGATGGCAATTGTCCAAAGTGCACAAACTCTGTATTTAAATTTATTTAGAGAAAATCACACATAAGATTACATTTGATTTTGCTAATTGCTGCTAAATCATTTTGCCAACCTCAGGTCTATTTTCCTCATTCACTTGCTTCTACTTAAATCCCCCAATATTGTGGTTCCCAGCGGTAGTGAGAAGCAAAGTGGTGTGTTTGTTCAGCTCTTCAATTCCCCAGGCGCTGGCTAACTAACCTTCATTACTTTAATGGGGCCAAAATATTTGTTTTCTACCACTTATTTTTTTTTTTTGCTGCAACAGAAACTAACTTTCCATGGAAAAGCAAAAAATTCATCGGCCCTGGATGAGAAAAGTAGGTGGAGGAGATGTGCAAAACAAACACGAGAGGAGCAGAATTCGTGATGGCTACGTTAGCATCAATAGCAATATCTTACTCTCCCTATCAGTACCCTCCCCCCCAAAAGTAGACCAAAGAGCTGTAATTTGAAAGTGAGTTTTCTTTGGTGCCCAAAGAATTCTCTTTCATGTGTATCTAATATCAGCTGTAGTCATAAGTTGCTTAACTTGTTTCTCAATGAGACAATTTGCTCTCAAATGCTAGTTCATCAACTAAGCTGTCCAGATACATTTATGTTATTTAATTTTAAATTATATTGATGGCATGATAGCTAGTAATCTTTAAAATTCTTAAGCCCCCTCTCTCTCTTCATCAGCTTTTATTTCTTTTTTTTTAAAAATATGTTTTTATTGATTTTAGAAATAGAGAGGAAGGGAGAGGGAGAGAGAGAGAGAAACATGGATGAGCTGCCTCCTGTACACCCCCTACCAGGGACCGAGCCTGCATTCCGGGCATGTGCCTCAATAGAGAATTGGACCAAGTGACCTCGTGGTACATGGGACTACACTCAGTCCACTTTGCCACACGGGTCAGGCCCCATCAGCTTTTCTTTATGTGAAATTCCAAGTTGCCAATACAAACAAGGTATTACTTTTTAAATACATAGACTAATGGTTGATACCTTAATGTAGGATTCTCTGGAAATCTCATATAAAGCACATAGCTTAAACTGGAGATCTAAGTGTATCTCAACCTTTGTAAAGTCAGGATATAAATATTGGAATCATACCATTACGTGTTGGCTTCACAGACAGTCAACTTAGACTTTCAAAGAGGATAACAGCACCAGCTGGGCTGGACATGCATCCACCCAAATCACCAACTTGTGGAGTAGAAATTGGGGAGGGGATGGAAGAGAGATGGAGAAGAAGAAAGGGAGGGAGAATAAAATAATTCCCTGAGCATATGACCATTACATGGAAGCCATATTTTAATGCAAAATGATTCTAGACTGTTATAAATATATACATCCTAACATTGTGAGGTTGACCAAAATGACATCAGATTCTCTACTTTTGTGAAGAAATTAGGATGCAGTTAAACAGAAGAGGCCAGAGGAAAAGAGGCACTTTGTCTTCAAAAACCCTATTGTGGTCAAAGAATCCTTCCCCTTTCACAAGGACATATACAGAAGTTGAGAGTAAGCGTTTAGACAATGGTATAGAGATTTGACATTGTTCCAACATTCAAATTCATGATCAGTGGACTGATGTTATTAAATAGGGGTATGAATCATATGGTGTAAGTTCTAAACTAGTTTTGAGCAGTAAGACCACACAGTGGGTCTATCATGGATAGAAAAATGAAAAATTAAATAAATTTTGACTATTGCTATAGTTTGAGAAGCACTACTATAGAGTATATCGTTAGCGCCTAAAAGAATGTCTGTTAGACTTTCTTTTACCCCAAGAAAGACAGACTGTTTGCCCTTTAAACTCATGTAGATGTCCACTGTTTTCTTTGCTTACCTTATATAATAAAAGAGTAATATGCAAATTGACCCTAACTGCCGAATGACCAGTCGCTATGACAAGCACTGACCACAAGGGGGCAGACGCTCAACACAGAAGCTGCCCCCTGTGGGTCATTGCACTTCCACAGGGGGAGCACCACTCAGCCAGAAGCCAGCTCATGGCTGGCCAGCGCAGCAGTTGTGGTGGGAGCCTCTCCTGCCTCCGTGGCAAGGCTAAGGATGTCCCCAAGGGCTCCGGGGCTGCCAGAGGGATGTCTGACTGCAAGCTTATGCACAATTCCCTGGGGAATGGGCCTAAGCCGGCACGTGGACATCCCCCAAGGGCTCCTGGACTGCAACAGGGTGCAGGCTGGGCTGAGGGACTCCCTGAGTGCACAAATTTCCATGCACCAGGCCTCTAGTATTTTTATATTATCCTCCTTTATTTCAACTTCATGAGATCATAGATTGAATCATACTGAAAAGAATCTTTCAAGGGATAGACAGTCTTATATTCTTTTTTACCCTTAATCTTCAAAGTTGTGGATTTTAAAATGTTCTATTACATTTTTTAATGGACATTTTCAACGATGTATAAGAAAGTGCTTCTCACTTTATAGTAGCATCACACTATGAATCAGGAACTTTGGGAAGATAAGAGCCAATTACAGTGAAAGGTCTGGGATTATCATCTTTCAGAAAAGAAACTATGTCTTTTGACTTTGGTTGTCTATTCTGTCTTTCTGCCTGACTATTTTTGAGTTTTGAGATCTGGCTTACCTTGACCCTATAACCTCCCATCACCTTTTTAATAT
>NW_006300205.1:191934-210463 GCF_000327345.1 Myotis davidii | reverse complement strand
ACCAATTGTTGAAAGACTTAAGCCCTTTATGAAAAAGTTCTTAAAGAGAAAATGATAATTCTAATAATTCATATCCACAGTAAGATCAAGAGAGTGAAAATAAAATATTTAAGCCTATAGAGCTATGTTTCATAAAAGTTTGACATTGAAGAATAGATTTAATATTATCAAATAATACTTTAAAAGCACAAATATGATGTGGATTTAATACTTGAAGACTAAGATACTAGATCTAGAATTACATTTTTGATTCACCATGCAAGCATTATTTCCACCTTTCTCTATGCAACAATAACAACAACAAGAATGGTTTATTTAAAAAAAAAAAAAAAGTCTTACAGTGCTATAAAAGAAGCATAAATGCTATGTTTGGAAGAAATTATCAAGTTAAGCTGAAGAGCGTATAATATTCTTTATCAAATGAAGAACATTGAGACTGACATTACTAAACTACCTTTAAATTGGCTGGCTGGATATGTGATTGGATTGCCTAGCTCTAACATTCCAAGTGAATGCATTTCTCTGGTTATAACCTAAAAATCTGAAAACAAAATGTTTCAAAGATAGTCTGAAGAATGATCTTTAAGAATCATCTATACTTAACAATAAAATACATTTTAAGACCACACCAAGCAAATGAGTAAGGGTTAACACAGTTAAAGAAAAATCATTCTATACAGGTACTCTTCTATAAAATGCAACTGCTAATGGCCCTACCAGCAATAGTAGTAAAAATAATGATGATTCTAATAGTTAACCAGAAGTACCAGTACTGTGTGTATAGACTGGGATGATAACTACATTAATCCTTTGGATTTTCCCATACCAGAAGAGGTCCTTTACAATTCAGGATTTCATAAACACCCCCACGCACAAATGGGCTAAGGCAACTTCTCATACTCTGGGAAAGGACTACCTGCAGCTACCTATCTTCCTATCTAATAATAGACAAACATGTAAATTAACTGTACCTCTGCTACGCACACCAGCCAATCAGGAGAGCATGCAAATTAACCCAACAAAGATGGCGATTAATTTGTATACGTAGGGGCGAAGAGGCGGAGCGAAGCCTGAAGGCTCTGTTGGGAGCGACTAAGACTGAAGGCTCATCCGGAGCGAAGGCCTGGGTCCCAGGTGCCGGAGGAAAACCGGTGCCGGCAGCCAGGGGAAGGGAAGGCCTATTGCACGAATGTCTTCCTGCAGTGGGCCTCTAGTATTAATATAAACATATATGAAAGGATCAAGTAAATATAACGATGGTGTAGTTCTGACATGAGTCAGCAGACTATCCTCACCAAGAGATTAAAGAGAGGCCATAAACCAATTCAGAGGAAAAGCGGAATGAAACAGACAGGACCTTATTTCTTCACTTTTGTTCCAATGTATACTTGCTTCTGTGGTTCTTTGTTTCTAATAACTAAAAAAGTAGTTTTGTTTTTTTTAAGCATCACATATATCCATTCACACATAGTAAATTGTTATATAAATCTTGGAAATAGTGTATTCATCCCCAAAGCCACCTGGTGTTTCTGAATATTCTATTAGAGATCCTGGGTAAAATTACCTTAGAGGTCTTATACCTGTGTTTTTTAGGTTTCTTGATAACATGGAGGTGGCAACAGCAGAGGTAGGGAACCCTAAAGATAATTAACACAAGTCATGAGCCCATGAAGTTAAAAATGGAGTCTTTCCTTGAAAAAACTTCCCCTTGCTGCTTCCAAAGTTCAGACATGCAGAATAAATCAACAAAAAAATGCTGTTGAATATGAGGAGAAAATGGAATTCTAGTGCACTGTTGGTGGGAATGCAGATTGATGAAGCCACTGTGGAAAACAGTATTGAGTTTCCTCAAAATATTAAAAATGGAACTGCTTTTTGATCAGTGATTGCACTTCTGGGAATATATCCTAAGAATCCCAAAACACCTATTTGAAAGAACATATGCACCCCTATGTTCATAGCAGTGTTATTTACAATAGCTAAGATCTGTAAATAGCCCAAGTGCCCATCAGGAGATGCATGGATACAAAAAGCTGTGTTATATTTACATAATGGAATAATATGTGGCCCTAAAAAAGACAGAAATCTGGTACCATCTCACACCTGTCAGAATGGCTATCATCAAAAAATCAACAGGCAAGTACTGGTGAGGATGTGGAGAAAAAGAAACCCTCATGCACTGCTGGTGGGAATGCAGACTGGTGCAGCCACTGTGGAGAACAGTATGGGGTTTCCTCAATAAGTTAAACATGGAACTCTCATTTGACCCCGTGATCCCACTTCTAGGAATATATCCCAAAAAAAAACAGAAACATCAATCAGTAAGGATATATGCACCCCTATGTTCATGGCAGCACAATTTACAATAGCAAAGATTTGGAAACAACCTAAGGACACAGATACTGGAGCAGTGGGGGCTTGCCCTCAGGGGTGGGGGTGGCTAACTGGGGAAAAAAGAGACATGTAATACTTTAAACAATAAAAAAAGGAAATCTGCCAAAACCGGTTTGGCTCAGTGGATAGAGCGTCGGCCTGCGGACTGAAAGGTCCCGGGTTCGATTCCGGTCAAGGGCATGTACCTGGGTTGCGGGCACATCACCAGTAGGAGGTGTGCAAGAGGCAGCTGATCGATGTTTCTCTCTCCTCGATGTTTCTAACTCTCTATCTCTCTCCCTTCCTCTCTGTAAAAAATCAATAAAATATATTTAAAAAAAAAAAAAAAGGAAATCTGACCTTTGTGACAGCATGGATTCACCTGGAGATTTTTATGCTAAGTGAAATAAGCTAGTCAGAGAAAGATAAATACCACATGAACTCACTTATATAGGAATCTAATTCACAGCATAAACTGACAAATAAAATAGAAATAGACTGACAGCTATTAAAGGGGAAGGAGATACTGGATATAAGAAGTTGGAAGAATTAGCCAAATAACATATGTGCACATCCCATAGATACAGATAACAGTATAGCTGATGGTCAGAGGGAAGGGGGACTAGGGGCTAGGTAGAGGAAGACAAAGGGGTGCAATGGGGACATCTGCAATAATGTCAACAATAACAAATAAAGTTAAAAATGTAAAGAAAAGCAGGTTAGTCTCATGAATAAAAATTCTATAGACTTTCAAGTAAATTGAATCAACCAATGAGTGCATAAATAAGTGGAACAAGTAGATGTTTCTCTATCATGCTTGCACTCTCTCTCTCCCCCTCTTTCTAAAAATAAAAATTTCTACATGAAATTTTAGAGAAATGAATAATTAAAGAAACAAGGAAAACCATAAAAATATGAGCTATAGTGAGAAATTCAAATATTTGTGCAATTGCAATCTCAGGAGAGAGACATTGAATAGATGAAAAATTAATATCTAAAAATAAAATAACCACAAAATTTTCAAAAGTGATTAACAGCATCAAATCACAGATTCAAAAACCCAACAAATCCCAAGCAGTATAAATAAAAAGAAAATCTCACTAAGGTACATTACAGTCCAATTATTGAATGTAATAGTAAAGGATAAAATCTTAAAAGCAGATTTTATATATTTATATTTTTAAAATAAATACATATCTTATATAGGCTATCTTAAAAAGAGAAGCAATAAGATTTATAGTTTTTCAACAAATTATGGAAGTCAGATAATAAAATGACATCTTTAATTCCTATATGTTTTTAAAAGTAGACCTAGAATTTTGTATAACAGTATAAACAGAGAAAATTTTCTTTAACGAAATTGAATTTAGTAACATAACTTTACTACAAGATATACTAAAAGTTCTTTATATTGAAGGAAATAATTCCAACAGTATGAAACTTTAGGAAAGTCTGAAGACCACCAGAAAGGAAATATACATGTTGTTATAAAGTAATATTGGCTATGGAAAATAAATAAAATGTCATCTGTGATCTATAACATATATAGCAATAAGATAAAGGCCCATAATATGGTGTAAGTGGAGTTTAAATATTATGTTCCATTCATTGTTCAGGGAATGTTGAAAGTGCTCATTTGAGGTTGACTTTAGTAAGCAAGGATGCAGTTTTAATATCTAGAATAGCCACTATAATAAAATAACATAATGCAAAAGAGCAAATGGAGAAAGGAATAATAAAAACATTTGCCTCATTAAAAGAAGGTAAGAAAGATGGGGAAAAAGCAACTAAAATACACTGAGTGCCAGATTATTATGATGGCTCTTTTCAGTCAGCAGGCCGACGCTCAATCCACTGAGCCAAACCAGTTAGGGCTATGATGGCTCTTTTAACTTCGTCCCACAAATGCTCCATTGGATTGAGATCTGGTGATTGTGGGGGCCACCCAGGCAAGGTAAAGTCTCCCTCATGTTCTTGAAACCACTCCTGCACAATACGAGCACCATGGCATGGCGCAATGTCTTGTTGGAAGAAGCCATCTCCATTGGGATACGCCATCAACATGATAGGATGAACTTGATCAGCAATGATACTTAGGTATGTTGTGCTATTCAGACGTTGTTCCACACGAATAAAGGGCCCAAATCATGCCAGGAAAACATGCCCCAAACCGTAACACTGCCCCCACCAGCTTGCAGGGTTGTACTCATGCATGTGGGGTGCATGCTTTCATGCTGTTTCTGCCAAATTCTCACTCTGCCATCTGCATGATGCAACTGGAAACGTGTTTGATTGGACCACATGACTTTTATCCAATGCTCTACTGTCCAATCCTTGTGTTCCTGTGCGAATTGGAGATGTTTTATCTTGGTAACTGCAGACAGCAAAGGTGTTCGAACAGGCCTTCGGCTGTTTTGCTGATACTCTCTCCATGGCTCCCAGTGCCAACACTCAACCCACATTCAAAGGCTATTAAAATGCATTGGTTACCCTTCTCTTCAGAAAAAAATCACTTCTACTGTCATGGTAAACAACCTGCTTCCCTATTTATAATGGTCTGGCCCTCTAGCAACTTCAGCGGGAAATTATAGCTAATGTGCCTACAAACGTCAGGTGTTCATAATAATCTGGCCACTCAGTGTATATGGCAATGAATATAAAATATTGACTTATTATAAATATACTGGTTTTTCATCTATTGTAATAAAGTTTATTTATAAATATCTTACTTAAATTTGCAAAGTAAGTTGACTTAAAGAAAAATATTAAATACAAAGTGATACTGATTGTACATAGATTATACACATTTGGAAAATACTAGCACTAAATATTCCAGGGGAGAAGAGAAAATGCTTTCTGAATTTAGGCAAACTGGATCTAATACTGACTGTGCTATCAACTAACTGTATAACCAGGGATAGCAGCTTGTCTTGACAAAACAAAAGATAATTTGTTTGTCTTTAATGCATATATAATTCTTCCATTGTTTTTCTGAGAAAATGAACACTATTATTTGTCTTGCCTAAATATTTACACATGTAATGACAAGGTTTTTAAGGATCAATATATTGCTCTTCTGTGTGTTAAAAAAAAAAAAAGAAATTTACCCACCTACAGAATTTATAAAATTGACTGACATGAGTTATTGAAATCACATTCTGGAGAAGGAGAGTAATGAACCATGTTATAAAATTCAGCCATCCGTGCAATGAGTATTTATTGAGCACCTGATACATACACACCAGTCTTTGTGACAGGCACCAGACATACTGAGCAATAAAAGCATTTCAATTTATTTCTGGAGATGCATCATTGCAGACCGTGAAAGTAATACAGGAGAGATACGTCCCAGATTAAGCAGGGGCACAAAGAAAAGAAAATTTGATTTGGGCCCTAACCAGTTTGGCTCAGTGGATAGAGCATCGCCCTGTGGACTGAAGGGTCCAAGGTTCGATTCCGGTCAAGGGCATGTACCTTGGTTGCGGGCACATCTCCAGTAGGGGGTGTGTAGGAGGCAGCTGATCAATGTTTCTTTCTCATTGATGTTTCTAACTCTCTATTCTTCTCCCTTCCTCTCTTTAGAAATTCAATAAAAAATTCAATATATTCAAAAAATATATTTTTTTAAAAAAAGAAAATTTGATTTTGTTAGAGAGAGACATGGAAGTCTTTACAAAGGATAGACACATTAGCTGTGTCTTAAATATTGAGTAGATGAATTAGTTGGAGAAAGAATACTTAAAACAGTTTTGAAAAAAATTGCAAATGGATTTATAAGCTTTAAAAAGTTCTGAATAAAAAGTGTAAAGAAAATTTTAAAATGTATGACAAATTTTCAGCCATTGAAAAAGTGTTAACAGTATAAACAGATTTAGTTTCCTTAGTATTGTTTTGTTTCTGAAGTAGTAGATGCTAGCAAGAAAGATAACAAGAAAGCAAAGTCAAGGTGTTTTCTTACGTTGAATTTGTTAGTGTTTCTCAGTTTGATTTGTTATCCATTTGCTCTGTGAGGTAAACTTATTTCACTGAAAGTGGATGGAGAAAATAAATTTTGGTATATAATTGACACCCGAAAAGTTATGACTTAAGCTATAGACAAAATGTGTAGAATCAATCAAGTACAGCAATAATGTTTTGGCCAACAACAGACCACATATATGATGGTGGTCCCATAAGATTATAATAGGGCTGAAAAATGTCTATGGTCTGGTGATGGATGTCATAACCATCATGACACTGCAGTGCAATGCATCCATTACTCATGTGTATGTGTCGGTGCCGGTGCAAACAACCTACTGCACTGCCAGGCATACAAAAGTACAGCACATACAACTGTGTACAGTACATAATGACTGATAATGATAAAAAATGACTGTTACTAGTTTATGTATTTGCTATACCTTTTGTTATTTTAGAGTGCATTCTTTCTACATATACAAAGAAGTTTACTTTAACATAGTATGCCCTGTTACACCAGCAGCAGCCTCATATACCTCATGGGTGTCTTTTGATTGCATCATTCTCTTTGTGTTTGATTTCATCTCATGTTCTGTACAGCAACATGCTATACAGGCTGATAGCCTAGGAGACATAGGTACGCCGTATAACCTAGGTGTGGAGAAGACAGTACTATCTAGGATTGCATAAGTGCAGTCTGTGATGTTCCCACTATGATGAATCATTTAACAATGCAGTTCTCAGAACGTACCCCTGTCTTTCAATGGTACGTGACTGTATTAAAATATTTCCCCCTCAATTATACAACATATTTGGGGATTCTAAAATCAAATTTGTCTCAACTTCATATCACACAATGTAACTTTTCTCAATGTGAGTAGTTTGTTATAATTTTTATAACAAAATAAACCCACACTGCTGTAGATTAGTAATAAGAATGAATCAGTACCATCTCCATTTTTTTTTAAAAAAAATAATACCTTTAGGCTTTTGGAGAAAATTTCTATTAGGTGGTTGAGAAAAAAGAGTAGATCCTTGATTTAAAAATACTTTGCCCTTAATTACCAAAATATTATGATCTATGATACACACAAAAATCAGTCGGCATCATTTTTACACATATAATGTTGATCTGGTATTTATATATTTATACATATAAAGTATCTATGAAAATGGGTACCTATTTATTTCTGAGAGTAATTTTTCAAATAAAAGCAAAATTCTAACTATCTCCTAAATCTCTCTGTGTATCTGCATCATGACGCCCCAGCTCTGACCTGGAATGCCACCACCTTCCAGTGGCACGCCTACATCCTTTCTTGCCCCATACCAAGTTGTTCTCTCTACCTTAGACAGAGTGGGATATTTCAAAATGCAATTGTGAACATGTTATCCTACCATTTAAAATTCCTTAATGGCCTTTCCTGGTCTTAAAATAAATATCAAAACCATTCGTAAAATGGCCTGCTCTTTGCATTTCAGTAACACTGAATTTCCAGCTTCTAAAAGGTGTCTAGCTCTCTCTACCTGTGCTCATTTCCCTAGTACCCCTCTGGCCAGAGGAGTCTGCTTACTATTTTCTTTGCATAGTTAACTCCTATTTATCCATCAAATCTCAGTCAGTGTTTCTTCAGTAAAAGCCTTTCTGGATATCTGTGACAATATAGTTAACTTTTATAAGTCCTCACGACACTATGTCTCTTCCACGTCACTAAGCCATAATGATGCAGACTGTGTGTTCTTTACTTACCATTAGCTCCTCAACATCCGAGTGTGCCTGGTACATACTAGGACTGAACAAATGTGTGTAATCTTCTTACAACTCAATAGAAAGGCATTACATAGCACTCAGTAAACAATATTTAATCTTCTTATATCACTTAAACTAAGTAGAAATGCATTGCAATTGAAGTGAATCACAATAGAATAAAAAGGCATAAAATGGCCTTCTTTTGGATAAAGCAAAAATTCGTTAATTTTCCAGTTGTGCTGTATATGAAAGTAAAATACTTGTTGAGCTTTTATCTTACTCATGTACTGGAAACAGGCAAATTGTAATTCTATAAGAAGGAATTTTTATTTATCATTTGATTGGATATGTAATTTTAATAGGATAATTTGATAAAAAGATTTTATGAGAATGATGATAGAATACAGCCAACTATTTTAATTCATTATGTGATTGCTATTTGCCAAGCAATTTTCAAATATTAGTTTAATCCTCATATGTGCAACTGTGAATTGGATTCAAACCAGGTTGCCTGACTCTGGAAGGATAAGCTCTTAAATATACAACTGCTTTGCTATGGCAATTATATGTGTATAATACTAACTATCATTTGTTCAGCATCTGTCATATGCTGGGCACTCTGCTAAGGGTTTATGTAATTGATCTCACTTAAACCTCATTGCTAAGTTATCCCTATCTATTAGATATCCTCTCTGTGTATTTGCATGTATTAGAAATTCAAAGTTGTTGTTATAAGAGATAGTGGAAATGAGCAATGCTTAACTGTTTATTATCTTTTCTAAATAGGGGCTTTTCTGAGGAAGCGATGCAAGCTCATTCTTTCATTGTTATAGTTTACAAATTCTCTAACAGCAATGCAAATGTTTACATAATACTATTTTGATTAAACTACATTAATGACCAGGACTGTTACTGATTTGTGGGTTGCTTTTGGTTAAATGATATTCCAAAAAAATCAATTATTAGAAGTTAGAGATTTCTGTATCAACAAAATATAGATAAAATATGATCATCTGCTCTTTAGATATGAGAAACTCATTTTCTTCATCCTACAAGTAAGTGTAGAATGTATAAAAATGACGCAGGAGATGATCTCGTCTCCTCATCCAGAAAATCAACATTCCCTCAGTATGCAAGGGAAAAGTGAGTTGAAGGATGTGGGTGTTCAGCTTGCTGTTCATATTCTATTTATAATTTCTTTTATTAAAAAAGTGAACTCTTTGATGTTACCGTTTTTAAAATTTCAATTTATTTTAATAGCACTTTCAAGAAAAACAATGCCTTCTTAGCACCAGTTGCCTACTGAATCTTTGATGCCTATTAGGAAAATGTGTTCCCTAAGTAGTACCTATTTCAATTGAAGTTGTTAGGAAATTTGAAGAGTATATTAGGATGTGGAGATATGTCAACAGAGACAAAATAAAGGAGCATTAGAGGCAATTTTCTAGATATTTGGGGCAAATAGAAGCAAGATCATTAAGAGAAAAAATTGAATTATGTAACTCAAGAAGTTTCCTGGTCATGAGTCAATATTAGTTACATCAAAATTTATAATACCATGTGCAAGTCAGGTTTTCAATGCTATCCACAGCTGTTTTGTTATGGCATTTGATGCCACCACATACCCATTTCAATTAAAAAACAATCCCATGTTGGAAGGAATAATATTATAAAGATAGAATTGACTTAGATAATTTAGAATGAAAATTTATCTAAATGTGATGTAACACTCAGATAAATGGTCTACTTTTTAGTTAATATTTTGCATGTGTAAGGCTTTGGGGCCAGAACTGATTCTGGAAAATTCTATGAACTTGTCCAGTGTGGCAATGCCTTACTTGTGAGGATTAAAACAATTGTATATGAATCTGTATCTATAGAGAAAGACAGAGAGATACTTAACCATATGATACATTTCCCTACTATGGGCACTTATGAATGGGATTAGTGTCCTTATAAAAGAGACCCCAAAGAGAACATTCACCACGTGAGGTTATTGAAAGTGATAATTGTCTGCAAATCCAAAACCTGCTGGTGCCTGGACTTTAGACTTCCCAACCTCCAGAAGTATGAAGAATAAATTTCTGTTTGTTTGTTTTTAAAGCCACCCACTCTATGGTATTTTGTGATAGCAACTCAATCTCTGTAAGACACCGCCATTCTTTTATGATAAACTGCTGCATGAGTAAGTGGCAGAATCAAAACTTAAACCCAAGACCTACCGACTTAAAAGTTATTTCTTTAAAAGATCGTTTATTTTGAAAATAGGCAATACATGCATGGTGGGGCAAAAGTAGGTTTACAGTTTGAGTATGCAAAACAAAGTTTATTCTTGTATTATTATTATTTATTAATTATTGTATTATTTTCCATACAAACAACTGTAAACCAACTTGTGCCCTACCATCCATATGCAAAAATTCAAAAGGCAGCACAAGAACACAGTGATAACTAATTCTCACAATCCCCTACTTTTACTTCATTTTTCTTAGAGACAACCACTGCTACCTATTTACTTAGGTATCCTTGTAGTGATATTCTGTACATTATAAGCATTTTAAACATGCTTTTATGTAAGCATTTTTATGTATGTGGAAAAGTGTATGGTAGAATGCCATATATGATATTCTGCATGTTTTTTAACTTTATGTATCATAGAGGTTCTTCCATGCTAACAGGTATAGAGCTGCTCCAATCTCTAGAAGCTATACCATATTTCATTTTATAATTTATTATAGTATCCGGGAGGAACATTTACATTCCTTCCAGTCTTGTTTTATTACTAACAATGTTGCAAGGACCATGATTTTTATACCATATATACCATTTAGTAATTTTGTTCTAGATGTATCTCTCTATATATAATAGAGTTGAATTCTGCTTTTTGACCTAATGTTATAATATTTAAACCATTTACACTATTGATATAATAAGCTTAGTTCTATCATTTTTTTCATTTTATGATTTGTCTTTATAACCTATAATTTCTTTCATTCTTAGTATGTGCATATTGGTGGTATGTATGTATTGTTGTGTTTTTATGACAGTTTAAGTGGTTTAATGTTCCTCCAATTCATTTGGTCATAGTTTCTTCATTCACTTCTTAGTTAAAATTCATCCCTAATAAATTATATATAATTAGTTTAGTCCAGATTATTTTATTCCTTCAATTTTCTCTTCTTTACCACCTAAATATGAATTTATCATTTATTTAAATATTTTTCTGAAGTTGTACATAGCTTTGAATACCAGCCTTATCCATGATTTTAAACATAACTAGAGACCTGATGCATGAAAATTCGTGTAACAGTAGGCCTTCCTTCCCCAGGCTGCTGGCATGGCTTCCCTCCAGCACTTGGGACCTGGGCTTCCCTCCTCCGGCCACCTGCAGACACCTGGGACCCAGCTGGCTTCCCTCTGGTCCCGGCTTCATCAGGAAAGACGTCCGGAATGATGTCTGGAAGACATCCAGTCTAATTAGCATATTACCCTTTTATTATTATAGATGAGTTCAGTAAACAAACCACTTTTCAGCTTCTGTTTCCCTTTTTCTCCCAATTAAAAAAAAATTGATTTCAGAGAAAAGAAGGGAGAAGGAGAGGGAGATAGAAACCTCGATGATGAGAGAGAATCATCAATCGGTTGCCTCCTGCATGCTGCCTAATGGGGATTGAGCCTGCAACCCAGGTACGTGCCCTGACCAAGAATCCAACTGTGATCTGTTTCAACCCTGGGCCACACCGGCTAGGCTTCCCTCCCAGTTTTTGTCAATTGCATCATTTTTTGTCATCAGAGCGTATATTTACATTCTTTTTTTTGTTTCTTTGGTAATTTTAATGTTTATACCCATTACCCATTGCTGTGTTTGTACGACAGTTAAAATGAGTCAATGTTTCATCCTATGCATTTTACCATAGTTTCTTCATTCACTTCTTGGTTAATTGAAATTTATCTTTACTACTATTTCCATATGTAGCTATATTCTCTGAATGCTCAACATTTAAAAACATGTTTGCTTATTATGTTTATAATTGAATATTAACTGGTTTATTCATCATAATTCAATGCAGAAAACTCCTTTTCTCTTGTATTGGTAATTTAATGTCTTCACCTACTTACTCCTAGTTCAGTAATTTTAATAAGATAGACCTTGATATTGATTGTTCTGAGTCCTTTTTCATTCTGGAACATGTTTTTAAAACTTTATTTCTGAGATATTGTAATTTATCTTAAAATATATTATTACTATCATTATTATTCTATTCCTTTACCTTTGGAGCATCGAATATACATAGATGGGATCTCTTTATGTTGGACTTTTATATCTACCTTTTTACTTGTAATTCTTTTATATGCTGAATTTATTTCCACCATAATTATTCTCCTTTTCCATCTTATCCTCCTTGTTTCTTTCTGTATTTTCAGTAGTGTCTGTTCCCTTTTATTCTAGTTCTTTATTTCTGTTTTCTTTTCCTTTCTTCTTTGGTTCTGTCTTCTAATGATTTACCTCTAGATGCTATTTAGTTATGTTTTCTCTGAGCTTGTGCATGTTTCCTGTGAAATCTTGTTTTAAACAGGAAATTATTTCATTATATTTCTTGAATACAAAATAGTGTGCTTGTCACAATTTTTCTTTCATTCGGGGAAACTTTTTTATATCTTGGTTGCATTCTTTCTTGTCATTTTTCTTATTCTTTTCAACTTTATTTTGATAGTGTCTTGATGTTGATCTTGTCTTAGTTTTCTATTGTTATTATTATGATTATTATTCAGTAATTTAAAAAATAAATTAGCTATTTTGAATCATCTATGGATAGAGGAGTGTCCCAGGCAAGAATAGCTTATCCTTAATTCACAAACATACCTGATGACACAGGGCTGTGCATTCATAAATTCTTTTAGCTTTTACCTCTCTCCAGACAACTGAGATTAACAGCTGCCAGACTGATCACATTTTGCTATTATGTCTAGATAATTTCTTTTTTGCTGGTTCTTCTTGATTTCCTTGACCATTATACAGTGTTGGGGACATATCTTTTTCACCATTGTAAAGGATTATTGACTTTATTGCTCAGAGTGGGATATCTGATTTTGATCATTGTGTTCTGTTGGTTTCATCTGAGGGATATAGCTATAGGATTACTTTCTGAGCTTCTCCCTGTACCCTATTCCACCTTCACTATATTTGGTAGCCTTTTCTCATATACTGCGATTTGAATTACAGTATCTCCAGGTTTTATCTAAGATCAAATTTGATTCTCTCTTTTTTTCATTAATTTCAGATGAAAGGAGAAAGTAGGAAGTGCTATTTTTTTCCATTTTCACCATAGCAACCTAAGTAACTCAAAGTTTATATTCTCAGTTACTCTGCTATACTACTACACTGCAGTATTAATGCCCCACTATTGTTTTTCTAAATAACCGAACATGTTAGATTCATGATCATTTCAACTGGAGCTCCAGGTATTTACAAAGTTGTTATTTTCTTTTGCTTTATAAAGTACTAAGTGAGGTGTTATTTAATATGTATCAAGTAAGAAATAAATTAAAGATTTGAACTTTTTAAGAACAATTGTTGTTTTTGAAGTTCTGATCAGATTCACCACGTATCTCCTAAGAACCAGAAATCTGTTTTTAATCACCACTGGTCACTAATGACCACAGGAATTCCTTCTCTAAGAATCTTGAGTGTATACAGCACAGCATCATACCATTACCCAATACATGTTGACAAGTCCTCATTGAAAAGATAACTTATTTCTTTCAAAAGCTAATACGTTTTACTTTGCCCCCAAAGCCCATCACTTCCCAACACATTCTTTTCCTCTCTCCCTCTTCTTCACTTCTATCCTAGAAGCTTCCATCTGTGTTGTCACCATCAGCCTTATTCCTTTTCAGTATTTCCTCTTGTCCTAACTACCGAAAACCTCGTGCTCATATCCTCTGGTTCTTCAGTCTACCCTGCCATTTCTATTTTACCCTTTACAAATTAACCAGCTGAGATAGGCAGTCTACTGGTGTCTATCATTAACTTCCTTTTACGGATAAGGCAACTGAGGCAGTAAGAGGTAAAATGACCTTACTTCAATAAAAGGCCTTCTCCACCAGCTGAGATAGGCAGTCTACTGGTGTCTATTATCAACTTCCTTTTACGGATAAGGGAACTGAGGCAGTAATATAAGGCCTTCTGCTCAGGGAAATTCATCTTCCTATATACACTGCTTCCTTAAATGTACATTTCTGGATTTGATTTCTCATTCCCATTTAGGTCTCCTTTGTTTTTAATGAATTAAAATTGAGTTATTCAACAAATAAAAATTAAACATTTAACTAAAATGTTTTATCCACTTTATTTTCATTCACAGAAAATAATGTTTTGATTTTGATTTTTAATTAAGGGTGACATTGGTTAATAAAATTATATAGCTTTCTAGTGAACAATTCTATGATACATCATCTGTATATTGCATTGTGTATCCCCCACCGAAAGTCAAATCTTCAGAAAATATATTTTACAATTATACTTTTTCTCTAACAGTTTTAACCCTACCTGCCTGCATCCTAAGGGTTAAAACCCCGCTAGTACTACTAAGCTCTTCCATCTTTTCTCCCTGACAGTATAAATTTTTTGAGCAGCCTCTCTTCATTTAAATTCAGTTTAATAAGGCAATTCATCATGGATTTCCGCTAGCTATTCTATTTTTAATCTCTTCCAAATCTAATCATAATTTCACACAACTGCTTTGTGTTTGTGAACAATTTATCAAATAACTCCTTGCTCAGAAGCTACAGTAGTTCTCTATTGGTTAATAGAGAATATTCTTTAATTCACCTGTTCAACAAGTGGTTATTAACTTCCTGCCATGTTTCAGGCACTGTTTTCAGCTCTCATGAAACTGTCATAAACAAGATCTTTTATGGAACTTAAATTCTAACATAAATATAAACAAACAAACTAGGAATTAACAGATAATATTAAGCGATGTAAGGAAATAAAATAAGACCATGTGTTAGAGAGTGCCAGGTTAGCTTTTTGGAATGTTTTTCAAGATAACATATTTGAATTGATACCTTGATAATTAGATCTGGAGCCAAAAAGGCTTTATTTAGCAAAGGGACCAAGGGTGGGAATGAGCCTAGCCAATCAGGGGAACAGAAAGAAGCCTAGTGTACCAGGTAGTTCAAATATAGTGAACCCGGAGGAGGAGTGTCTGAATATGAGTTTGGAGTAAGGCAAAGGCTAGAACACTGAGGGCCAGGGTGCCTTCACACAGGGTATGGAGTTTAGTCTTCATTTAGTGGAAAGCAATTAGGAATTTTAATTAGGGAATCTGACATACATGCATAGAGATCACTCTGGCAGTTCTGTGTGAACCAGTTAGGAGACTATGCAAAAATCCAGACTGGAGAGAAGGACCGTTTAGACTAGAGCAGTGATGGAGATAGCTGATCACATTTTGAAATTCTTTAAGGTCTTTAGTCATATCCTAATTTATGAAACTCGCTTCTTTTTTTCTGTGACACATACTCTTCATTAGCATCATATGTGGAGGGATTATTTCTTGCTTGTGATAATGATGAACTCTATTTGTCTAACTGAAAAATTTTTTTTCAAAGTTCTTTGACCTATTTTGTGTCAGGAACAATATTAATCTATAATTTAATTAAACAGTGTTCTTAGTGTTAAATAAAAGGCAGAAATTTAAAAATCGAAGCTTTTAGATTAACATTTGTAATGAAGATTGATGCTTTAATGTACTTTTCTACATTGACATGTAAGAATTTGATAATGTTACTTGATTTTTTGGATCAAAACAAAATGACGCAAAACGTTTTTAAATCCAAACTGCTTCAGAAGTTTCTGTGAAATTTAAATGTGAAGCCTGGGTAAATGCCTCAGGGTACATTGACCACTGCTTTGGGAGTCCAGTGTGGGGTGCAGAGGTGAAATGGAGCAGGCTGCTGTCCAGGAATAGAAGGCATTCATACACTCCCACATGTTGGAGAGGAAACATTCCCTGCTTAGTGAGCCCTAAATCAGCAATGCAGCCTGCTTGTCCCCACAGGCACAGCTGAGTGGGTCTCTGACCTTGAGATTAGGTACAAAAATATAAAAAATAAATGTATTTTTTAAAACAACATTAAACACTAAGCAGGTTTATTGAGAAAAAAAGGACCAAAGAGGAAACCGCTCAAAATCTTTAATAAACACAAATAGGAAATGATAGAATCCATTAAGTTCCTCTTCGTGTCATTTGTCATCATTAATGAAAAATAACATTTCTCTATTGTTTCATGAGTAGAATATTGAGTTTAGTTAGCCTTTTAGCATAGAGAGAGTTTTGTGTGTGTGTGTGTGTGTTTATGATTTTTTTTTGTTGTTCTTCCTCAAAATTTCTCACATTACACATATAAGCAAGGTAATATTTCAATCCTGATTTCTCCAGTAGGTAACCACTCCATAAATAATTCTACTAGAAGAGAAAAAAAAAAGCCTATACCCTCACTAGGAGGTAGGATTATGTTCTACATCATCGTATCAGTAGAATCCTGGCTAGGAGAAAAAAATGTAGGTGGGAGAATAGTTATTTGATAAATTAAAAGAGAGAGTTTTGTGTGTGTGTGTGTGTGTGTGTGTGTTTATGATTTTTTTTGTTGTTCTTCCTCAAAATATCTCACATTACACATATAAGCAAGGTAATATTTCAATCCTGATTTCTCCAGTAGGTAACCACTCCATAAATAATTCTACTAGAAGAGAAAAAAAAAAGCCTATACCCTCACTAGGAGGTAGGATTATGTTCTACATCATCGTATCAGTAGAATCCTGGCTAGGAGAAAAAAATGTAGGTGGGAGAATAGTTATTTGATAAATTAAAAATAACATCACCACTTTTCCAAGACACCATTCCATTGTAGCTTTGATATGTAACCAACATAAAATAATTGACCATGGTTTTGAAGAGAGCCATGGATGTGCCAATTTTTCCTTTATCTGTTCAGTAAATATTGTTAAGCAGCCAACCCTACACTTTGTGGCCACAGAGGTAGAGTTGTGGGAGGAGGAGAGCAGCAGCCCCTTATGTATCACGGATGGATCAATAGGTGCAGGTATTCATATCATAAAGGTTCACAGGTACAGAGCCAGTCACAGGTCACATCATCCAAACTCCCTCTCTCAATTTTCAAAACCCTCAGCACCTTGTTCTTCAGTCTCCACAATCCTAGTGGTTCAGCCTCATCACCATCCTATTGGTACTTCCTTGTGTTGTTGTTGCGGCAGAGTATTATTTTGTTTTAAGTGGCAGAGTATGAGGTTTCAGGGAAGTGAAACCAAAGGAAATAGTGCTGATGACTGCAGAGGGAGTCTTGTTGCAGTTCACATTAACTTGTTTTGTATTATATTATAGTTGAATTAATTTAACATGAGCTACACAGCTTGCAGTATCAGAGCTGCATCTTACTCTGTCACTATTGCCATCCTGCAAATGCACATGCTCTCCGCCTTTCTCATAAAACTGCACAGTCATAGCCATCTTCTTTGCTTCATTCCCAACCTACCAACTCTTAAGAATATTTCCCTGTACTCACTCAAAATTATATTTCGCCAAGAAGGAAAGCTTTTTTATGAATAGTAGATAGGGTTTATTTTTTCACTACTGAAAGTATGACATGCTCTCATTTCCTAAGTAAAATGTGAAAATCATCATCTTAAATGTATAGCTGAGCTGTCAAGAAAGTAAGGAAAATCCCCAGGTCCCACAGGATGTGGGATTGCAAATACAGAGCGAAGCAAGCATCAAGAATCCCTGCCTGGGGCCGCCTGCTGACCTCAGGAGCCTAGACATTTAGCTTCAGCAGCATGCAGGCCACAGGAGAGAAGAATCGGGCACCTTCAAAAATAAGACTCTGTAGTAGAGATTCTTGCAAAAAGTAGGGCCCTGGAAAGACCCATGTCACATTTATTTTTGTGGATAACAGTAAAAGAGGGAACGTTCTCCAAGTCATTTTATGGAACTGATACAACCTTGGTATTCAAATCAGATCTGGACTATAATAAGAAAAGTTACAGGCCGTGTTCACTAGTTTGTAGATAGAAAATTACTAAACAATATAAAATAGTATACAGCAATGTATAAAGAGACAATATATTATGACCAAGTAAGGTTTACCCAAGGAATTCAAGTTTTGTTTAATAGCAGATTATCAAATGTATAGTAGCTGAATAAAGAAGAAAAATTATATGAGCATTTTTTTAAATGTTTACTTTCTTTTTTTTTTTAATATATTTTATTGATTTTTCACAGAGAGGAAGGGAGAGAGATAGAGAGTTAGAAACATCGATGAGAGAGAAACATCGATCAGCTGCCTCCTGCACACCCCCCACTGGGGATGTGCCCGCAACCAAGGCACATGCCCTTGACCGGAATCGAACCTGGGACCCCCCGC
>NW_006300205.1:167403-191192 GCF_000327345.1 Myotis davidii | reverse complement strand
ATGTCAAAGTAGTTATAAAATATAGGATGATAATAACTTTTGCAGAAGTGGGAGAGGAATGAGATGGAGGACAGTCAATAGGGAAATAATATTTGAACTGAATAGTAAATACAAGAGTGTTTATTTTTACTTATGTTAAATACTAGAGGCCCGATGCACGAAATTCGGGAGCCCTCCGGGGATGTCCTACTGATGGCTTAGGCCTGCTCCCTGTGGTTCTATGCTGTCTGGGGGGCCCGCTTGGCTGCTCCCAGGTCACCGTGGTGATGGCAAGCAGGCCCTTCTCTCAGCAGCCACCCCCTGGGACTGGAGGACTCCAGCAGGGCTGAGAGGAATGGGCACCACCATTTCGTGGCTATGGGCGCCGCCATCTTTGTGTCAGAGTGATGGTTAATTTGCATATTACTATTTTATTAGATATGATGTTACCTACATTGTAACATATGAATTATTTAATAATAAAACTGCTTAAATTTCATGTTAAATAATATTCATATTAAATTATGCTTTATTCTTTTAATAACTACTTTAATATTGGCTCTCAGAAACCTTGAATCTCAGAATTAGGAGAGATATTAGAGGTAATTTTTCCTAATCATGATTCATAACCAAAGTACCAAAGGGGTTTTTAAAAGTATAGATGGCATGGCTCTCTTGAGATCTTTTTAATCAGCATTCTGCTAAACCAGGTCTTAGGTCAGGGGATTATGGGGTAAAAAGAGTGATGATTGATAGTGTAGTACTCTGTTTTAAAAAACAAACATGCAGCCCTGGCTGGTGTGGCTCAGTTGGTTGAGCCTTATCCTGTGTGCCAAAAGGTCGCCTGTTTGATTCTGGGTTGGGTTGCTGGATAGATCCCAAGTAGGGGCATGTAGGAGTCAGCTAATCTGTTGAGTGTTACGCTCAATGCAGGAGCTGCCCCCTGGTGGTTCCCTCTGCCTTCCTCTCTCTCTGAAATCTGATGATCTCTGATTCTGATGATCAGTCAGTTTTCTAATTCTTCCTCTCCTGCAATATAAGACTTTTTTTCTGTACTATCATAATAAGCAGTCAATCTGTCTCAACTTGTATATTTCCATTGGTAAGAAGCTCATTAAGCAATTCTACTAACATTATGTTTATATTTTTCAAAAGTGTTAGCAATGAGAAAAAATGGGAGGTACTTTTTGTATAGCTCTTAGCATTGTGCCTCATGCCTGGCATGCGGTAAAGACTAGAAATGTTACTATTTCTGTGTTTATTATAATTATAGTTATTGGTGATGATTCAATTTATAATTCCCTGTTATTTCCCAATTGGTCCTAGTTCTACTTTTTGGAGCAACAGAGGACAGTTCCCTTTTCTCTGCTATGGGACTTTTCTTTAAACACTTAAAGAGTCTTATGTCATCTCTGAATTTCCTCTATTTGTTGCAAAATATTAGTAGATCTTACTGTCTGGATCTCAGCTGAGCTGGGGGAAAGAGAGAAGCTCAACTGCCAAGCATTAAGAATAGCTGATTAGGCCTGAGGTGGCCACTGACCGAGGTGGCGAAACCTGCGGGTTTAGTACAATAACTTCATGTGCTAAAGACAAAGGTATAAACTTGGATATTGACGGAAATGAAGAGAAACCTAAGTGAAAATTCAACCCGAAGTACAGCAGATACTGGAGACAGATATGACAGGAAGGAATCAAACTGCCATCACAGAGTTCCTCCTCCAGGGCCTGCCCATGGAGTCAGAGCAGAAAAACCTATTCTTTGCCCTGTTCCTGGTCATGTATGTTACCACCGTCCTGGGGAACCTCCTCATCATTTTCCTGATTCGCCTGGACTCTCAGCTCCACATGCCCCTGTATTTGTTTCTCAGTAGCTTGTCCTTCTCTGACCTCTGCTTCTCCCCTGTCACAATGCCCAAGTTGCTGCAGAACATGCAGAGCCAAGTCCCATCCATCTCCTACACAGGCTGCCTGACCCAGATGTTCTTCTTCATGCTTTTTGGAGACCTGGAGAGCTTCCTCCTTGTGACCATAGCCTATGACCGCTATGTGGCCATCTGCTTCCCCCTGCACTACACCGCCATCATGAGCCCCAAGCTCTGTCTCGCCCTGGTGGCGCTGTCCTGGGTGCTGCCCACTTTGGACGCCCTGTTACACACTCTGCTCATGGCCAGGTTGTGTTTTTGTGCTGGCAATGTAATCCCTCACTTTTTCTGTGACATGTCTGCTCTGCTGAAGCTGTTCTGCTCTGACACTCAAGTCAATGAGTTGGTGATATTTATCATGGAGGGGCTCATTCTTGTTATCCCGTTCCTACTTATCATCCTGTCCTATGCACGAATTGGGTTGTCCATCCTCAAGGTCCCTTCTGCTAGATGTATTTACAAAGCCTTCTCCACTTGTGGCTCCAACCTGGCTGTGGTATCACTGTTCTATGGTACAGTTATTGGCCTGTATTTATGCCCATCAACTGATAATTCTACTTTGAAGGAGATGGTCATAGCTATGATTTACACTATGGTGACACCCATGCTGAATCCCTTCATCTACAGTCTGAGGAACAGAGACATGAAGGGAGCCCTGGGAAACGTGTTTTTCAAAAAGAAAACTTCTTTTTCTGTATGATGGTAAAACTTAGTATTTTTACATACTTTTATTCAGTAGACATATTAAATTTAATACTGGGGTAATAATCCACACTTCCTTTTTTAGTGTTGATGTTTATAAAAGAAATTACATTCTAAACAATTATACAGTAAGTAAAAGAGATGATGAGGAGGTGCATAATTGAACTCAGAAACAGGATCTCAGTGACTTGTTAGCAAAGTCTTCCTTTTTATTATTGCAGGTGATCCTGAAGAAGCATTATTTAAAAACTTTGAACTGATCTATGTGTCTCCAGTTACTAAAGCAATAATTTATCATGTGTTTCTTAACTAAAACTCTGCTTTAAAAATATTTGTTCTCCCAAGTCAATATTCTCACTCTCCTGATTACCTCTGCTAAACTAGACTTTTTTGTTGACTATAAATTCTTAACATATGTCTTCCTCAGCAAGTGTTCACGATGCTCTCTCTTAGGATTGATTTTGCTGTGTCCCAGTGATTTTGAGTTGTTGTCTGATAATTTTCATTTGTTTCCAGCAAGTTTTTTATGTCTTTCTTGATCTTTCTTGTAACCCATTCATTGTTTAATAACATGCTATTTAGCCTCCATGTGTTTGAATGTTTTTCGGTGTTTTTACTGTAGTTGATTTCTAATTTCACTCCACTGTGATCTGAGAACATGCTTGATATGACTTCAATCTCTTGAACTTTTAGAGACTCGTTTTGTGCCCTGATATGTGTTCAATCTTTGTGAATGATCCATGTGCATTTGAGAAGACTGTACATTCTGCCACGTTGGGGTGAAATGTTCTATAAATGTCAATTAAATCCATCTGATTCAGTGTGTCCTAAAAAAGAAATAAAAGAATAGCTGATTAAAGAAACAAGCCAAAAATGAAGGAGTTAAGACTTTCATCCCTTACTGTGATGGTATAAGCAAGAGTCTAAAACCAGAGGAAATGCTAACTCCCTTTGTTTTGATGCAAACATGGCATCCTCACAGTTGAGGGAGTCCAGACCAAAGGGCCTCAGGAGCACTGACCCTGAGGGGTGTGTGTGGGGAGAAGAGGCAAGAGGGAAGGTTCAGGAATGGAAAAGTACTGAGTCAGAGTGGGGCGAAGTATCTTCAAGGTCTTCTGCTCCTCCCTGAGACCCTGAAGGCACCTCAGATAAAGAAACCTAGGAATGAGGCACCAGGGCTGGGAATGTGAATATGTGAAAGAGCACATCGCACCAGGGATCTGAGTTCTTGAATGCATTCTCTCCAGAGACTACAATGCAGTGGCTATGCAGCAAGTCTGATGCAGGGAGGGCAGCTTTCTCCCATGAGAACCGCCATGTAAAGCCTTCAGAATTTCTTGTGGTCAGGTCTGAAAAGCATTCATAGGTTTTTAACCAGGAGCCAGACTCCTCACTTACAACCATGTAGAGTATGATTTGGCATGCATGCCCCTCGACTTTCTGAACAGTCTGTATTGTAGGGCACAACAGCACAGGAAGGGAGTGTATTGTAGTTAACATTCCAAAATCAGGGCACCAGTGAGGTGACAATGCAATCATTAAATCAGCTGAAATTACAGCTGTGCCTCTGAGAATTTATGACTGGCATAGGATTAAGCTAGGCATATCTAAAGACAAGTTTCTCCAGCTGAACTATTAAGTTCTTACTTTGAGGGATCAGGGCATAATTTAATTATTCTTTTTAAAATTTTATTTTTCAATTACAATTGAGATTCAGTATTATTTTGTATTAGTTTCAGGTGTACAGCATAGTAGATAAATAATCATAATACTTTACAAAATGGCCCCCTTCAATATTTCAAAAAACCTCCTGGTTGCACCATACACAGTTTTTACAATATAGTTGACTATGCTAGGGGCCCAGTACACAAATTCGTGCACCTTGAAAGGAACTGTGGGCTGCGATGCTACAGTAGGCACAGGGGGTGGGTCTTGACCCATCCTTCATGTCCCGCCTGGCCCCTCCTTCTACAGCCCTGGACCCCTGTCTGCTGGCAGCCCCATTCCTGCCACTGCCACTCCCACGCACTGATGGCGCCAACCCTGCTCACACCAACTGATGGCTTGGAGCAATTAGGGCCAGTGCCAGCAGCAGGTTCGAGTGGGGTCAGCGCCATCAGCGAGTTTGAGCAGTGGCTGCTGCCCCAATCACCCCTCAGGAGCAGAGGGAGGTGGAAAGCCCTCAGGGGCAATTGTAGCTGGCAGCTGTCACTCGCACCCACTGATGGCGCCAAGTGATCGGGACCAGTGCCAGGCACTGGCAGCAGATGTGTGCGGTAGCTCTGGCACAGCTGCGGGTGTGAGCGGGGATGGTGTGGCAGCAGGTGTGAGTGCTGGGCGGGACTGCTGTGTGTGGAAGCAAAGAATTTTCAGTAACCACCAGAGGCTCACCCCAATGACAGTGACTGGCGCCCCGCCTTGTTCTGGTGCCCCTGCTCACCTGATCCACCATCCTGCCGCTGCCAACGCCCACCATATTCCACACACGCACCATGGTGGTCAGCGCATGTCATAGCGATCGGTTGTTCAAGTTGTTCCTCCTTTTGGTCTATTTGCATATTCGCCTTTTATTATATAGGATTCCCTATACTACAGTATACTGCATTTACTATCATCTGAGATAACAGAATATAATAATATCAATGATGCAGTATTAATGCATAACAGATTGGTTTTGTAGTAAAGTCAAAACTTAAAGGTACCAATAATCATGATGTTGTTATGCTCTTTTCAAAAACTAAAAAATTACCATCCTAAAAATATCTATATATTTCTGTGTTTTTTTGGGAGTCCTCTAATAGTATTTTTTCTTCTCCTTGTGCTACTCATTTACTTGTTCTGCCTAAATTGATCCCCTAAGACTCCTATCCCTCATTCTCCAATCAAATTAAGTGTCCATTTACAGGAATAGAAGTTATTGCCTATAATAGCAAGGGCTTGGTTATTTATTTTTTCATTGGACTTATTCTGAACTCAGTTTTACCTTCTTAAGGCAGTTTTATGTAGCATAACATCCCTAAAAGAAAATAGTGATTGAAATTTTATATTGTCTCTTCAGACATTCAAGTGATTGATAGTTATGAAAGCACGGTCCATAAATCAGTGTTCATGGTATTTAAGGGCTCTATCACCTTGTTTTTACTTCCTAAAGAAAAGCAGATCATTCTCACAGTTCAGCAATAAAGCAGGATTAGGTAATAGGTAAAGGAAATGCCTGTCAGATATGATTCTGTTTAGACCAGACAGTAAATTGTGTTAAAAAGGTATTTGCAGCACTTGTCAACAACTGCAAGGTAAAAATGGGAGTTTTATGGTGTTTCTTTCTAATAGAGTGATTATAAGGACTCAAATCTTACTATGGTCAAACAATAAGATCTGGAAAATTACAACAAAATGAAACTACAAGGAAAAGGCTCTTGGCTTATAAAATTGCTCTGGCAAGAATACAGTTCATGAATGTCAGAAGTCTATAATGTGGTGACCTAGGTTATGTTTATTTGTACTGGGTTTGTTAAAATATAGCCTACTTCTAATAAAAGCTGAGGTATCTGAAGTAGCAAGAATAATTTGGGCCCTAAATAAAAGTTATAACTAAAATTTTTAATCTCACAATATCAGAGAGGGAACATTCACATCCAATGCAATGAGCCAACTTAAAGTAGCAGTGGCACATTATTAATATCGATGGTAGTTATAGTGATGATGGTGACCATTTAGAATTAGAGAAAGTGAGAGGAACCAAGATGGTGGCATAAGTAAACACTGGTACTCACTGCCACCCACAACCACATAAAATTACAACTACCATACAGAACAACCATCATTCAGAATTGCCTGAAATCTGGCTGACTAGAGAAGTAAAAAAGTACATTGAGACTGTTAGGAGGGGTGGAGGATGATCCAACACACACATGTGGCATTTTTTTTAATTGGGAGGAATATCTCTGCTGAAGATGTCTCCCATCAGAAGCAAGGGGTCCCAGCCCAGGGTTCCAGAGCTGGGAATAGGTTGTGGCAGAGTGATGTGGAGGCTACTAGAGACCCAAAGAGTTCCTTTTAAAAGGCCGGCACACAAACTTACATGTCCCATTCCCTCTGAGCTCTAGTGCTGGGCGACAACATTGAGGGATCCAGGGACATACAGGGAGAAACTGGATTGTCTGGCATCAGGGCAGGAACTCCAGGGTGGCTTTCTCTCAGACAGGGGTGCTTGCAGGGGTCATTGTTCCTGTGCTGGGACTTTCCCTGTCACAGAGCTCGCAGCCATATCTGAATTTCCATCAGCATGGCGCATACTGTTTGATCTACTCTGGTGTTTCCCTGAGACCCTTCCCCATCCAATTTACAGCCTCACTTAAGCTGTTTACAGTGGCTTTTCCATATAATGTTCGATATATCCTGGCTTAGCCTTCAGACTTTCCTAAATCTCTCAAACAAGCAGCTCCTGGTATCAGTGTGCCCCATACCTATCAATAAGAGTTCCAAGACCAAGCACTAGCACCAGCCTGCATTTCTTTACAACTTAACCTCACCTGGGCACGTCCAAGCCCAATATAAGTAGCAGCCATCTGCAGATCTCTTTTTAGTTCCTGCTGGGTGGCCCCAAGCAGTGGCTGACTTTTCACCTCCAAGGAGTCCCTAGAGCTAGTGCACCTGGTGGACAGCTTCAGACTATGCCAGATTACAACTCTACACACCCACAAGCAACACACTTAGGGATTAGACTCAGTGAGCACCAAAGACCCACTGAAGTAAGTCCTGCTCCATACGGTGTCTCCTGCACAGCAGCTCTTCCATTATAGACATAGCTGGTCCTCACAGCCAGTTGACCTGGAGGTCAATTCCTCTCAGTAATACCAACAGCAATCAAAGCTCAACTACAAAAAGACTGTGCACACAGCCCATGTAGCAGCACGCCTAGAGTGCTCAGCTCAGGTGACTGGGGAGGTTGATCCACTGGGCCTTCTAGGATACCTACTACACAAGGCCACTCTACCAATTATAGGAAACATAGAATCTCTACCATCCATAGAAACAAATACAGGAAAGCAGATAAAATGCGGAGACAAAGAAACATGTCACAAATGAGTGAACAGGAAAAAATCTCAAGAAAAATAAGTAAATTAAATGGAAGCAAGAAAACTACTGGATATAGAGTTCAAAACAATGGTTATAAGGTTGATAAAGCTTCTTAATAAGAGCTTCAAGGGACTTAGTGAGACTTTCAAGGATGTTAGTAAAAATTTCAAAGATATGAAAAAAGACCAGTCAGAAATTGAGCATAAACTAACTGATATAAAGAATAATTCACAGGAATTCAACAGTAGAGTAGATGATTCTGAGAATCAAATCAATGATTTAGAATATGAGGAAGCAAAAAACACCCAATCAGAAGAGCAAAAAGATAAAATAATCCAAAAAATATGAAGAAAGAATAAGGATCCTCTAGTACAACTTTCAGAGAACCAACATTTGCATTATGGGGGTACCAAAAGGGGAATTATAGGGGTGCAAGAAGATGAGAGAGAGCAAGATATTGAAAACCTATTTGAAGAAATAATAACAGAAAACTTCCCCTACCTGGTGAAAGAAATAGACTTACAAGTTCATTAAGTACAGAGAGTCCCAAACCAGAGGAACCCAAAGAGGTCCACACCAAGATACATCATAATTAAAATGCCAAGGGTTAAAAATAAAGAGAGAATCTTAAAAGCAGCAAGAGAAAAGCAGTTAGTTGCCTACAAGAGAGTGCCCATATGACTGTCAGCTGATTTATCAACAGAAACTTTGCAGGCCAGAATGGAGTGATAAGAAATACTCAGTGATGAATAGCAAGGATCTACAACCAAGATCTACCCAGCAAAGCTATCATTTAGAATTGAAGTTCAGATACAGAGCTTCACAGACAAGAAAAAGGTAAAGAAGTTCTTCACCACCAAACCAGTATTACATGAAATACTGAAGGGTATTCTTCAAGAAGAGAAAGAAAAAGAAGAAAAAAGATCAAAATACCGACAAGAAAATGGCATTAAATACATATCAACAATTGAATCCAAAAATCAAAATAAATGAACAAAAAATCTAATGAATAAAATAAACTGATGAATAAAATAGAATTAGAGGCATGGAAATATGGGACAGAGTGATGAATCTCAGAGGGAACTTGGCAGGGGGGAGACAAGGACAGGAAGAAATAATAAGAAAATCTTATATGTGTGTTTGCATTACCTATGGACACAGACAATAGGGTGGTGAAGATCTGGGGTGGGATGGGAACCAGTGGAGGGGAGAAATGGGGGGGAAAGAAAGAGTGATATCTGTAATACTCTCAACTCTTAACAATAAATATTTTTTAAAAGAATTAAAGAAGAGAAAGGATAGGTGTGAAGCAATAAAGAAAAATGATTAGAAGAGGTAAAGAAGGAGAAGAAATTATAGAAACAGAAATATGCCTACTATAATTTTACAGTTAACCAAGTATTTGAGAACATGGGATAATCTGTATAAGTTAAGTATCCAGGTAACTAAAGCACCTATTAAAGATACCTAAACAATTAATATTTTATTAGAATAAATTTGATTATCTTTCTAAAAGTAAAACATACATCTCTGACTTCTTAAAATATTCAGAACATTATATTTGTCTTTTCTTAAAATGGCTCAGGTCACCATTGTGATAAATCCCTGATGTAGTAGTTAGAAGAATAAGTACGGAATCAGCCATATGTACTACCTGGGTTTAAAACTCAGCTCTGTACTTGCTAGTTGTGTAATTTTGGAGTAAGATACTTAACATCTCTGCACTTCAGTATGCTAACCTATAAAATGAGGATAACAGTAGTTTCATCTCACAGATTTATTATATTGATTAAATTAATTAATGTGCTTATAAAGCAGCTAAGAGAGTATCTGGCACACAGTAAGATCTAATAAATAATTATTATTCTTGACCAATAAACGTTGTTTACTGACTCATTAATTCCCATAATGTTTACTGAGCAACTATGTGCCAGGCATTATTCAAGGCACTTGGAAACAAGTGTTAAACTTGAATTTTAGTAGGGTTCACAGACAGAAAATGAACAAGTAGCCCCACCCATGTGGCTCAGTGGTTGAGCATCAATCTATGAACCAGGAAGTCACAGTTCTATTCCCAGTCAGGACACATGCCTAGATTACAGGCTCCATCCTCAGTAGGGGGGTGTGCAGGAGGCAGCCATCGATGATTCTTTCCTATAACGTTGATGTTTCTATCTCTCTCTCCCTTCCCTTCCTCTCTCTGAAGTCAGTGAAAACATACCCTCAAAAAATAAACAAACAAACAAACAAGTAAATTGTGTAATGTGTAAGAGGGTCAAAACAGCTGTGGAAATTTTTAAAAAGTAAAGCAGAATAAAGGAATTGGGAGTGGGGAGGTGGGAATGAATTGTGGAGGGGTAGAAGGGGCAGTCCGTAGGTTGCAATATTAAAGTGTCAAGGTTCAGTAAGTTTACTGAAAAGTTGAGATTTACACTATATATACCATGTATTATAAATAGCCCTAAGCTATAGTATTTTTGAGTGCTTGTGTTTGCTTTGTAAGGAAAAAAGTAAAATTGCTTTTGGGTTATACTTCTATATTATTTTGGTCCCAATATATAGGGTGTCCCCAAAAATTGTATACACACACTTTGAATAATTATAAAGGCACCATTATTAAAATACATTTCATTTTCAAAATTGAGATCTCGGCTGTGTGTATACATTTTTTTTTTGGGGGGGGGGCATCCTGTATTCGTGCTTGTCAGCATTTATCTACATAGTCAAACCAAAATGGAACAATGGCTATTACTCTGTGTGAGTAGAGCTGCCAAGACCATTAACAAGGCAAGTCCCTGAACCTTGAGCACCTTGTCCTTGCCCTCCTCATGGCTCAGGCTCCTGTACTGAAAGCAAGTGTCAGTGAGATATTGCTCGCCAGTATTCAACCCTTGTTCTCACCCCTCTTTGCCTCTGTCTCACTGCACTCTGAATGTTTAGCTGTATGGAGATTTAAGTGCCTGAGGAAGAAGAGTTTCAGGGAAGAAGAAGAAACATAGTTGGGGAAATATCCTAGAAACCTCAAGAAGGGACAAAGGTCATGCTAGCACTCCCATATGAAGTTCCTTTTAACTTTATTTGATATCTGAGTGGAGATTATGGGCAACCTGGAGCCCCAATTTTATGTTCCAATTATAAACTATCCTAAATAGTCCAGAGATAGAGTGGCACATGTTAATCAATATATGCTTATTTTATTAAAAATATATATAAGCCCAGTCAGCATGGTTCAGTGGTTGAGTATGGACCTATGAACTAGGAGGTCACGGGTTTGATTCCTGGTCAGGGCACATGCCTGGGTTCGATCCCTAGTAGGAGGTGTGCAGGAGGCAGCTAATCAATGATTCTCTCTCATCAGTGATGTTTATATTGCTCTTTCCTTCTCCGTTCCTCTCTGAAATCAATAAAAATATATTTTTAAAAAAGTATATATAAGATACTGTTTTATAATTACTTGTATAATATTACTTGAATCAATTTTCTGCAATTTAGTAGCTGTACTAATTTTGAACAAAATCTTTAGGTTCTCTAAACCACAGTTTCCTCTTCTATAAAATCTATACTAATAAAAGGGTAATATGCTAATTAGACTGAATAGACCAGACATCATTCCAGACGTCCTTCTTGACAAAGCCAGGGTCAAGCCTGGGTGAAGTGGCCAGGGGTCCCAGGTGCCTGCAGCCTGCTGGAGGAGGGAAGCCCAGGTCCCGGGTGCCAGAGGGAAGCTGGTGCCGGCAGCCAAGGGAAGAAAGGCCTACTCTTGATTTACTTTTAAAAAGCCACATGCACTACCAGGCATATAATGAAATTCAAAAAATTGAAGAAATGTTTAATATCGCTTATTAAGCAAGAAAACCTTACTAAACACATTTTTTTTTTTGGTCTGGCAAAACAAGTGTTAACTTTCCTAGTCAGTCATTTTTTTGAAAGTCATTTCTATCTTGGTTCTTTAAATTAGTTCTATGTCACTAATTAGATAATCAATGCTCCTATCTTACAAACATTATCATGAAGAAGGTTGTGCGACATAAAACATTTATTTTTGTAATGAAGTGCAATTCAGTACCATAAATTTCTTCATGATGAGAGTTCCCATCATTTATGATACAAATCTTCCCCTTTTGAAGTATGTGATATAGCTTTATATATTTTGGTTACATGCAATTCTATGATTTGTAATTATATACATTCATACATCATCACATATCTTCTCAACAATTTTATATGTTTCTGTAAGGTCAAGAATAAGCTATTTTATGTCCTCCCTGTCAGGAACTGGGAAGGGTCTGATAGTACCCAGCCTACCACAGTTCCATAGATGCTAGCAGAAGACACGAGACTTCTGGGTCAGAGACAAAGGCCTTTCTTTCTCAGGGTACAACAGGAGGCCAGCATGAGTTTGGTGTTTGCATCAGCTTCTCTGCTCTGCTAAGCCCCACTGGGCAACATGGAAGTAGACCTAGGAGGATGCAAGGTACATAGTGCATTTGTGTCAGTTTTCAAGCTTAGGAAACCATAATCTTTTAAAAGCACGTCAAACCAAATTTTACTACCCTTGTCAGCACACAAATTTGTCCTCTACTCCAGAGGAGGACACTATATCTATGTATATGGTACGACCATCTGTGAAGAGTTCGTCTAGAACAAAAGTCAGTGCCATTCATAACATGTACAAAAAAATTAAAAGACGCGGGAAGAATTGTCTCCCAACACTCTAGAGCAGTGGTCTCAACCTTCTGGCCCTTTAAATACAGTTCCTCATGTTGTGACCCAACCATAAAATTATTTTCGTTGCTACTTCAAAACTGTAATGTTGCTACTGTTATTAATCGTAATGTAAATATCTGATATGCAGGATGGTCTTAGGCGACCCCTGTGAAAGAGTCGTTCGACCACCAAAGGGGTCGCGACCCACAGGTTGAGAACCGCTTCTCTAGAGCACATAGCAGGAACTCAGTTGATGTTGAAGTGAATTAATTTGACCAAAAAATCATAAAATCATTGCTATAAATTACATGACTATTTATGAATTGAGTGGCTGAGGAAGATACTGATTAAGAATTCAAATATTTGTACAAAAGATGATGAAGGAAGACACTGAATGCTGACATCAATCAAAGATAGAGATGAATAGGAACAACAAAGTGAATTCAGTTAGAGAAATGACAAATTATAGGAATTCCTTATTGGGAATATTAGCAAGATTTGTGATTAGTGTATGCTGGCCCTGCAGTTAAAAAGACCCTAATTTTTAGTGTTTGCCTATTTTCCTGGTCTAAGTTACTCCATTATGGACAATTTTAAGCTATCAGTGTGATGTTTCTGAATGTGGCGTTGGGGAATGATGTTCACAATTTGCTCTCCAGAGGTATGAGTTCAGATTCAGTGCACCACTAGCTGCACTGGACAAAATGGAAGTAATAGTACCAAATACTCATTTCCCGACTCTCAGTCTTTATCCAAATATTCTCCCTCAATGTTATGAGGGTAACGAGTGCAGTGGCAGTAGGATTGGGGGGATTTACTATATTTGACAGATCTAGTCTTAGTTGTTTTTGAGAAAAATCAAAGAGAATGTGCTTCCATGACATCTCCCTTGCCTATGAGTAGAACTCAGGTCAGAGGCAAACTTAGCTACCCCACAACACTGTTCTGATCAGTGGCGAATGTCTGCCCTTCCCTGATATATTGCCCCAGGGTTATAAGATAGAGCCAGTAGATTACTTCTCAATGGCTTATTCACTCTTAGGACTTACTTATTTTATAAGGGGGTCCTAATTGTCATTGGCTCCGATGTGTTAGCTTGCACAGGGAGGCCAATGAATATGTTATGATTCCAGGAGCTAATATGTTCTCTGACACTGAAAACAGAAAACAGCACTTGCCACTTTTGTCCCATTATCATATTGCATGGAATTTATAAACAAATGTGACACATATTCTCTTTACCTCATCTCCCATGGTGAAAAAATAATCACAAAAACATGAGTAGATAAGCTCTCATTGTGCCCAACTGCTGAAGAGAGATTCGTGTGATGGACAAATGCCAAGTAGATGTTTGTATCATTTTTGCATTAATTACAATATTCAGAAACTTGCCCATTTTTCAAGTAACTTTACTTAAAAACCTCTAGCCAGATGGTTCTTTCCCAAGTCCAGAGACTCATAAGTCCTTTAAAAAACACACACACACAAAAAATCCAGCTCCAATATCCGTGCACATTTGAAAGAAGACTGCACATTATGCACAGGATAAGCAGCTCCTCATAGGGGCTTGAGCAGAGTAGGCTAGGTCCTCCCTCTTTCTGCTTCTTCAGTCAGCACAGCCAAATGCCCTTCTTCTATACAGTTTGGTCCCTCCCTCTTCTTTCCATTCTAATTAGATCTATGTTTGTTGGTTTCTCTGTTTCGAATACTGGGATTAAAGAGTGTTTCTAGAATACTAGTTTGATCGTCTGCTAGCATAGTTGATTACACATTATGCTAAACAGAGATGAATTTGCCTTTGTTTAAATAACTGTAATTGCCTTTTGGTAGGATGTATGTTTCTAAAGCTCCATTTCAGTTCCAATAACTGTACCTAAAAGTGCAAGGCTTAGCCATTAAGAACAGACAACACTAATTCTATATTTAACCCCTGGTTGCATTGAGTAGATAAAATGCTTCAATGCTAAGAACAGTAGAAGCAACATTTTGGATTTTAATAATGTTAATCGATTTATTTTTCAATTTTCAGAGAAGCATACCTGTTAGAACAGTAGTCTTTGTTCTAAATCCTGAGGTGGGTACAAAAATTGGGACAATTTTTAAATTTTTAATTACTCAAGATTCTAAATGTATATGTTAATTTGCCATAGAAATGAGTGCCTACAAAATAAATAAAAGGAATTCTTCCAATCGTTATTAACTAAGTAATATGCATACTAGTAATAATACATGTAAAATCCTACAATAAACACTAAGAATAAAAAGACAAATTGTACATGTTTTCTCTTTTCAAGGAGTACAAAATCTGGGGAAAGTCAGATTTATGTAAATAATTGTAGCACAATGCATTATAAAAGGAGTAATTTGAGTGCAATGGTCAAATTGGTCTTGGCTATTAATTTAAGAGCATGTAGTTGAGTTTTGTTTATTTCACAAGCTTTTCAATATTTTTCTTTTATTGAATTTATTGCAGTGACATTGGTTAACAAAATTATATAGGTTTCACTTGTACAATTCTATAATACATCATCTGTATATTGTATTCTGTGTTCATTACCCCATGTCAAGTCTCCTTTCATCACCATTTATCTCCCCTACATCCTCCTCTACCTCCCACACACTCTTTTCCCTCTAGTAATCACCATACTGTTGTCTGGGTCTATGAGGGTTTTTTTTCCTTAATTCCTTCACCTTTTTCACTGAGCCCTGCAACACCCCTACCTCTGACAGCTGTCAGTCTATTCTCTAACACTCTTAGATAGCGAATTTCTTTTAGTTATTTTTAGGCACTCATTTCTAAGGCAAATTAACATATACATTTTTGTTAGTTCATTGTATTCATTAGATTCCACATACAAGTGAAATCATACGGTATTTGTCTTTCTCTGACTGGCTTATTTCGCTTAGCATACTCTCCAGGTCCAACCATGATGTCGCAAAGGGTAATACTGAGTAGTATTTCATTGTGTAAATGTACAATTTAGTAAGTTTTTATTACTTGCACAACCCTGGGCAATCACTCCTTTGGATACATTCATTGGTTGCAGAGGAATGATTTTGCAGCAGCTGGATAGGTTATAGAAGCCTCTTTTTTTTTAAAAATATATTTTATTGATTTTTTACAGAGAGGAAGGGAGAGAGATAGAGAGTTAGAAACATCGATGAGAGAGAAACATCGATCAGCTGCCTCCTGCACATCCCCCACTGGGGAAGTGCCCGCAACCCAGGTACATGCCCCTGACCGGAATCAGACCTGGGACCTTTGAGTCCGCAGGCCGATGCTCTATCCACTGAGCCAAACCAGTTTCAGCTAGAAGCCTCTTTTTAACTTGCCAAGCATGATAGGTAGCTATGCTTGAAACTTTCAGAGGTAGGATGTTCTTTAGTTTGATTTTGCCAGGGGTCTGCTAGCCATAAGACTTGAGATAATATATCCAGGGTTTCAGAACTCAGACAGAGCTAATAAGGCAGAGAAGTAACAAACTTGGAATCAGTAGTTAGTAAAACATTTTTTAAAAAATATAATTGATGATACAATATTTTTATTCTCTATCCCAGCATGTTTGCTTCAGTTGGAATCCTTCCACCATCCACCCCCTGGTAGCCAATTTATTAAAACAGTACCTGGTAAATATTCATTGTTTTTCTAAAATTAGATTTTAATTCTACTCTAAGAATTCTGTAACAGCCTTAAAATAATGAGACAACCATGGGCTTGACTAGGTTTCCTTATCCATGAATGAGGTGCTTCCTGAGATGCACATAAGCATGAATTCTGTTTGCTCTTCATCCCTTTTCCTTTGTGGTGAGCAGGACCACAGGCCTTCCTTGGTACTGTCTATCAAAGCGCAAACCCCCGGTGTTCTGAGATGTGCCTTTATTCTGAGCTGAATGCTGGATATTGTTTTGTGTTTCTGTTAGCATGGAGCAGGCAAACTATAAAAAGGATTCAAGAAACATTGTCTAAGAATAAGAGGGACTTGGGCTGTGAAAGTCTGGTGACGACCTAATGGCTTTAGTCTCTGCCGCCAGTTATTACTAATGTTCATTAGTGATTGGAGAGGGATTGTTAAAATATTTCAGGGGATTAAGTATGCAGCATACATCTAAAAAACAGTATAATTAAAAGGAACCTGAGGTTTAGCTTTGAGAAATGTAGTTTCTTTGCTATTGAATATTTGGTTGTGTTTATGGCATTTAAGTAAAGCATATTAAGAAACTGGTCTTTCATTAACTTACAAGTAATTGTACTTTACGAACTATGTATAAATGGATGTTGAGATTTTCCAGAGAGGGATTACTAAGAAAATTCGCTTCAAACCAAGGAACATTAATAGGCACAATTTCATCTTTACTACAGCTTTGAGCCACGGAAGCATGGTTTAGGAGTTTTAAGCTACACTCTAAATTGAGATCCTATGTAGCATGAATTTTAATTAAAGAGACACTTTTTCAAACAATATTGAATGCTCAATTATGAGCAAGTTTGGAGGCTGCATTTTTAATTTGTTTTCTGTTCTGTCACATGTGATCATTTCTGAGGTTAACTTAGTATAGATAATGTTCTGGAAGAGATAAGAAAGGTTTTTGGTATAGGGAATTGCAAGTCCTAGAAAAGGCTATTTTGCCACTTGGATAAACAATCTACTAAGGGAATGAACCCTAGAAGGTACATACTGTAACTGAGTGGTGAGAAGTCAGTCCCTGACACCTGACATTGTCCCCTCGAACCTAACATTGAGGAAACCTTCAGGGGAGTGTTTAACAGATGCATTTTAGGTTTTCACTGGAGCAACTCATTATAATAACACCTAGGACCATTTGGTTGTTTTCCTATGAAAATTATTATTATTATTATTATTATTATTATTATTATTATTATTATTATTATTATTATTATTATTATTAATCCTTAAATTCTTTTGCTGTTATAACTCTGCATCCATAATTTTGAGCACTATTTGATCTTGTGATAAATGCAGCACAGAGTGGTAGATGCTTGGGGAAGTACAAAGGAAAGGAACATCACAGTCCTCACTGAAAATTATTTTTAATCACAGGAAATATAACTTGAAATCCCCCTTACCACCAGCACAATAAATCTGTCACATCTCTTTTATCTCTTTAAGAACTTAAAAAATAGCATTAGCTTTAAAATAATAATAATGTACAGATGAATAGTGAAGTAGTCAGCATTTCCAAAACCAGGTTTCAAAGGAACCAGTGTTTGAAAGAAAACGCTCCTTAAAGTGTTCAGGAGTGTTGTGGAGTGTTAAGAGGTCAAATGCCTAGGAAAGGAGAAAGTAATTTAGTAGAATACAAAGGCTCTCTCTGAAACGGGGTCATTTACTTTGTAAAATATTATAGTAGTTTGAATTGGGAATTCTACCAGAGTTCATGAAGTAGAATGAAGGGGTCGAAAAAGGAAGTGGTGAAACCAACCTCAGTCAAGACCCGAATTAAGGAATCCATTACAGAATCAGGATTATTTCAACAAATTTTTTAGACCATCTCTTTTTCTCATTTATTTGTCCTCTGAGCCATCATGAATAGCACCGCAAGACTGGTCTTCTTAAAACGTCGTGTTCATCATGTTAGTCTCGTGGCTACATACCTACAGAAAGCAGGATGCAGCGGTTTTGTTCAGGCTAATTGAAGGTGGTATAAACTGGAGAGAGGGAAATTGGTAATTAAAAAAGTCAAAGCATTTCAGGCATAACACAATAAAACCCACAACAAAATTGTGATGATCCTCCAAATATAAAGAAATATGCAAATAATTTAGGATGTGAAAAGGCCTGATACCTCTTGGATATTAGAAGCAAAGAAGAAAAAGACCACAGTGAGCCTTGAGTATTTCTAAGTTGCCGCCAATAATCTTGGACAAGTATTTGCAGCTCAGTTTCCACATTCCTAAAATACAAGAATGTTGGAATGTATAATTTCTTAGGGTGCTTGACTTTTACAACTAGGATTAGTTCTTATTAAGGACTAGAGGCCCTGTACATGAAATTTGTGCACTGGGGGGGGGGAGGGGGTCCCCCAGCCTGGCCTGTGTCCTGTCACAGTGTGGGAGCCCCATGCAGTTGGACATCCCTCTCACAATCCGGGACCACTGGCTCCTAACCGCTCACCTGCCTGCCTGCCTGATCACCCCTAACTACTTTTCCTGCCAGCCTTCTCGCCCGCAACTGCCCCCTCTGCCAACTGCCCCCTCTACTGGCCTGCTTACCCCCAACTGCCCCCCACTGCCAGCCTGCTCGCCCCCAACTGCCTTTCCTTCCTGGACTCTGCCTCAGCCCCACCACCATGGCTTTGTCTGGAAGGACGTCTGGAAGGTTGCCCGATCTAATTAGCACATTACCCTTTTATTAGTATAGATTTTAATTCCCTACAACTGGGAAAATTGTGATAGTATAAAAAATAGATAAAAAAAGAAAACAGCCAAAAGAAATTGCAGGCAAAATTTTAGTTCTAAAAATTGGTTCTAAAATGGATCTCTTGTCTTAAAAGTGCTAATAGGTTTGTAGAAATATTCAAGAACATTTGAAAACTATTATTTTTTTAAATTTTTTTATCATTATGGTTGAAAGTATTACAGATGGCCCCCTTTGTCCCCATTGAACCCTTCCTCTCCACCCCTGCCCTAGGGCCTTCTATTGTCTGTGTTCTATTGTCTGCACTATTGTCTGTGTTCTTGGGTTATATGTATATGCATATAAATTCTTTGGTTAATATCGCCCCTCCCCGCCTCTCCCTCTGAGAACCTTCAGTATATTGCATGCTTCCATGCCTCTGGATCTATTATTTTATTTGTATGTTTCTTTTGTTCATTAGATTCTGCCTGGAATGCAGTGGGGACCAAAACTATTCTTGATCCCCAGTATGTTCCAGGCACTCAGCAGGACAAACATGTTCTTTGCCTACTTCAGTGGAGTCACCTCAGGTACAGATTTACTGTATGGACTAGAGAAAGAGTAAGAGAGTGAAAGCAAGACAGAGAAAGAGAAAGGAAACCATGTAAAAATAATGGGCAATTCAACATGCCAGCTCACTATTTTATTAATACATGCCCAGAATGCACAAGAATCTGGACATATGAATATGCTGTACCCTATTTAATAATTATTTTCTTTTTCCCTCTCAGACATGAACAGTATTGTCCCATTATCCATAATTTTACGAATTTTTCATACAACCATGTACTCTAACTCAAGCAAATTATTTCATCTCATGTTCAACAAAAGACCTAGTGATCACTCCAAGGCAAGAGGAAATATGGCTGTAGTGGTTTTATTAAGGGGTGGCATGTTGATCTCTAATGTAGATCCCTCTAATGAGGTCACCAAGGGTAGTTTAGAGGACTATATGCTATCTCCAATAAAAACAAGTGCACCGGTTAATGGCCACAGTTAAGAGAATCCAGGAGGCAATAAAGTAAAGATAGGCCCTAACCAGCTTGGCTCAGTGGATAGAGCGTCGACCTGCAGACTGAAGGGTCCCAGGTTCGATTCCAGCCATGGGCATGTACCTTGGTTGCGGGCACATACCCAGTAGGGAGTGTGCGGGAGGCAGCTGTTCGATGTTTCTCTCTCATCAATGTTTCCAACTCTCTATCCCTCTCCCTTCCTCTCTGTAAAAATCAAAATATATTTTAAAAAATAAAATAAAAAATAAAGATAGAAGATTCTGGAATGATTAGTACATAGGAGGAGTTTTATGCTTTGAATTTTATTACTCTTTGCAACAGGGCTTGGAAATTATTTGAGAGTACAAAAGTACTGGTTTTCAGAGTGTGGTGAGCCGGCACAGCCATGGCATACTCAGCCCCATGTTGGGCGCCTAATGTGTCACTGCAGCTCAGCCAGGTTCAGTGAGCCTGAGTGGGGGTGGTGAAGGATTAAGAAAAGATAGACAAGAGAATAAAAGCTGGGTCTGGGTGGGACAATGCCCTCTCTGATGGAGAGCTAGTGACAGCACCATGGACTATAAGCTGTGTCTTTATTTTATGGCCAGATTCCAAGAGGCAAAGTAAGGGCATGGTCAAGATGTTTACAACATTCTTTTGGGTTTAGATCCTACGCTATTACATGTGCCTGAACTCTATCAAGCTCACATTACTCAGGCACGTGTTCGGACCATAGGTTCAAGCTTACAACTATAGCAGTTGGCTATAATTGTGCGGGGAGGGCTCTGCCCTCCAAGCTGGGACTTGCACATGTGCCCTCTCATTAGTCCAAGGCTTGAACCTGTCCAAACACTATAGCCATTCTCCACACAGAAATTAGTGTTAACAGAAAAAAAAAAAAACTTGATTGGGCATCTATGAGACCCTTGTTGGATATTAAATGAAATAACTGGGACCAGGACTGTAGATAAGATTTAAGCAAGTAATAATATGCTTAGCCAAGATATGTTATCAGAGCTGAAGTGCTGACCAAATGAGATCAGAAGAAAGGAGCCTAGACCAGAGTTGAGTCAGAAAAGCTAATAGAATACAACAGAGGATGCAATCTCAACTGTGGCTTTCTTCCCTGCTCTTTCTTGAATTCTTTAAGTAGATAGTTACCTATATATTCATGCCTGCTGGTGACACTGTCACTAATCTTTTCCTTAGATTGAGAAATGTAAGTAGCCCTGGGACTGCGGTGGGTAAAAATGTTCCTGTCTAAACAAGTTTATAACAAAGTAATTGCTACCAATAGTTTATAATCTACTTACATATATTATCCCATTCAATGCTCCCAACAATACTGCAAGGAAGGTAACTTTTCCATTCCTATATGAGATAACTGAGATTAAAAAGGGTTAAAAAAATTGGCTTTGTCTAGTAACTAGGACTTATCTTCTTCCAGTGACTAAGCCTTTGCCTATTAAAACCACTTTAGTGGGAGGTCCTTGACTTTCTTCCTGGTCCTCAGGCTTCTGTCTTTCTCTTTCCAGGTATTATTTTAAAGATTACAATCTTAAAAAAACAATAACAAGCAAACAAACAAAAAAAAACAAGACCATGATTTCTTTAAATGTTTAACATCGCCTCTACTTTTCATTCTTCATTGCTTATGCTAGAGTTGGCTGTAGGAAAGTAGAGATGAGTAAGTTTTCTTCTTTTTTTTGAAAAATATATTCTAGGGGGGACAAACATGCAAACAAACAGAATGCACTTTCACAGGGATGATGGCAAAAGACTTAGAAGAACTGTTCTGACTTTTTTGCCCCAGTTCAACCATAAAGTAGGATATCCTCCTGTCAGAAACATTTACCTTTTAACCCATGCAGTGCTGAGAAGCCCACCTTTGAGGCAAGAGCCATGATTTTGCCCACTCCTCCTTTTCTGGGTTGAAGAGTAAATTCTAAAAAGTTGGACTAAGGATGAGAAGTTTAAGAAATAGCTATTTTGTTTATATTTTCTTTTTATGTGTAGAAAATATAATTGATATATAAAAGAAATTTGTGTCATAGGTGAAGTCAGTTTAAGAGAGAACTTAATCATAAAAATTAAATTCTAAGTGCTAAGAAGGCATGGTGTCAAGAGATTGAGTTTTTTTTCATATTAATATAGCTATATTCTACAACAGATGATGTCTTTATTGTGATGAAATATGGAATTAAATAATATTTAGGTATGTGGGGGGTGTCATCAGTTACACAGACACAAATATTCATTGTTGACAATAATACAAATGAAAAAGGTGACAAAAGAGGAAAAGAAATTATCCTAAATCAGTGGTTCTCAACCTTCTGACCCTTTAAATACAGTTCCTCATGTTGTGACCCAACCATAAAATTATTTTCGTTGCTACTTCATAACTGTAATGTTGCTACTGTTATGGATCGTAATGTAAATATCTGATATGAAGGATGGTCTTAGGCAACCCCTGTGAAAGGGTCATTCGACCGCCAAATGGGTCGCGACCCATGGTTGAGAACCACTGTCCTAAATAATATAATTTAATGTGCAGCAGGTAAACAAGTAAAGTATATAAAAGATAAAGAAATTTGGAATGATTAGCATTGGGGAGGAGCTTTATGCTTTGAATTTTATTACTGTTTTGCATCAGGAAAATTATATTAATATGTTCTCAGAGGGAAGGCGAGGGAGGATGGGAGAGTGGGAAGAGATCAATCAAAGGACTTGTATGTATAGCCCATGGACACAGACAATAGGCTGATGAAGGTCTGGGGCAGGGTGGTGAGCAGGGGCAGGCTAGAAGAGTTCAATGGGGGTGAATAAGGAACATATGTAATACGTTCAACAATGAAAATGCTTTTAAAATGTACGAAAATGATATAATGATAAGCCAAAAAAAAAAGCAAAATAGAGTAGTTTATGTTGACCATTAAGTAATTAAATAAATACAGAGTCATTTTTTAAAGTCTGAAAGAGAACACAGCTGAAGGATTATAGGAGAGGGATTTAGAGTGATTTATTATTAATATTTTTCTTTGCCTAATGCTTGACAATGCTTAAAAAAAAAGATTAGTTATATAGTCCTGCCCAATAATTGTCTTGCAGACACTGAAATAAATAGAAGCACTATGATTTGTTTTCTTTTAAGCCTATAGTCTTCAATTAACTTAAAAACTCCCTTGGATATAAACAGTGTCTACCAATTCTGATTTCTAATGAAAATTAGCTGTTCTAAGAATATGACTAATTAATCATCAACCATCCACTTGTGGAAATAGCACACCTTTGTCTCATAATCAGAAAGATCTACCTTTGGAAAATCTGCTTGATAGCTTTCTGCAATATGCTCCTGGTGCCTTCTGAGAATTCTCTTCCAATCTATACACATTCAGTGTATTTTCAGATCAATTTTATATGAAAATAATAATTAATATACTTAGTAAAATCAACTTGTACCTCCTCTTTCTAATATCAGATATCTTGAAAACTACATCTAATAAAAGAGAAACATGGTAATTAGCCGTACATCCGCTACCCTTCCCATTGGCTAATCAGGACGATATGCAAATTAACTGCCAGCCAAGATGGCGGCCGGAAGCCAGGCAGCTTGAAGCGAACATGAGAATTTCTTGCTTCAGTGACGGAGCACTCCAACGTTCCCGCCTGCCGCAGCCGGCCGCTGACCTTGCAGTGTGAAACATTGTTACAAATATAGAAGCTAAACAAAACCTCAGAAACCTGCTTTCAGCCAGCCGGGATCTAAAAGCTGGAGATGAAACAGTGTTTTGATTATAGAACCCAAACAAACCAGATACCTGCTTTCAGCAGCTGAGGCCTAAGAGCTGGAGCCAGGCCTCAGAGATAAAGCTGGCCAAGAATTTAAAAAAACAGAAGAAAAAAAGGAGCAGTTGGGAGCTTCAGTCACCCCCAGCCTGAAAACAGCCCTCAGCCCCTCACCCAGACTGTCCAGGCACCCCAGTGGGCAC